>NC_091774.1:54015127-54315305 GCF_029378745.1 Bos indicus | reverse complement strand
CACCCTTCATATTAAAAACTCTCAGAAAACAGGAATAAAGAAAAACTCCTTCAACTTGATAAAGACCGTCTACAAAAAACCCTACAACTGACAGCACACTTAGCAGTGAAAGACTGAATGTTTCCCCCTAAGATCAGAAAAAAGGGAAAGATGTCTGCTCCTGCTACTCTTGTTCAACACAGCATCGGAAGTGTTATTCAGTGCAAAAAAGGCAAAACAAGGGAATTTAATTCTTATGCATATTCATCAGAAAGGAAGAAAATAGAACTGTCCCTATTTGCAGATGATAAAATTGTCTAAGGAATCTACAAAAAAAAAAAACAAACCCAAACTCTTAGCACTAATAAGTGCATTCAGCAAGGTATCTTGCAGGATGTAACATAAATGTACAAAAATCAGTGGCATTTCTATATATTTTCAATGAACATATGGACACAGAAATTAAAAATACAATACTATTTATATTCACTCAGGAAAGAGAAAACTTAGAAATAAATCTAAGAAAGTACATGTAGATTTATATGCTGGAAACTACAAAATGCTGATAAAGGAATTCAAAGAATATCTAAATGGTAAGATGTACCATGTTTATGGACTGGAAGACCCAGTGTAGCAAATATGTCAAGTTTTCCCAAATTGCTATATAGGTTTAATGCAATTTTTCTCAAAATTCCATCAATATTTTTTCATATATAGACTATTCTTAAATTTATATGAAAAAGCAAATAATGAATACATTTTGAAATAACTAAAACAACTTTGGAAGGAGGAAGAATAAAGTAAGAGGAATCAGACTACCTGATTTCAAGACATTGTATAGTTACAATAGCCAAGAATACATGTGGAGGGAATGACACACAGATTAACGGAAAAGAACCCAGAAATCGGTCCACCCAAGGATGCTCAACTGATTTTTGACAAAAGTGTAAAAGCAATTAAATACAGGAAACATAGCTTTTTGAACAAATGGTGCTGGAGCAATGGGACATTCGTAGGTAAACACACACGTACACATACTACAAAAACAACTAAGCCAAAACCAAACAAAAAAAAACCAGGACCAAAGTTTCAAAACTTAGGGGGAAGCAGGAAAAAGTCTTAGGGCCACGCAAAAACTTCTTGGACCTAAAGCATGATCCATAAAAGGAAAAGTGGATAAACTTGACTTTATCACAACTATAAACTTTTGCTCTGCAAAAGACCCTGTTAAGAGGATGAAAGTACAGGCCATAGAGGGATAGAAAGTATTTATAAACCAGACATCAGTACTTAGAACACATAAAGAACTCTTAAAACTCAACAGTGAAAAAACACAATCAATTAGAAAATGGGCAAAATACATGAACAGATATTTCATTGAAGAGGATATACAGATGGAAAACAAACACATGAAAAGATGTTCAACACCACTAGCCATTAGAGAAATACAAATTAAAAATCACAGTGACATACCACTATACACCTATCAGAATGTCTAAAATAAAAAGTAGTGGTAAGGCCAAACACTGGCAAGGATGCATAAAAATTACATCATTCATATATATATTGCCAGTGGAAATGTAAAATGGTACAGTTACTCTGGAGAGCAGTCTGGCAGTTTATTGAAAAACTAAACAGACAGCTACTATATGACCCAGCAATTATACTCTTGGGCATTTATTCTAGAGAAATGAAAACTTACATTCACATTAAAAATTTGTATACAACTATTGGTAGCAGCTTTATTCATCTGACAACTGGAAATAACCTAGCTCTTCTTCAGTGGGTGAATGGTTAGATACAATATATCCATATCATGAAATACTGCTTATCAATAAAAAGAAATGAATTATTGATACATACAACAATCTGGATGAGTCTCTAAAAATCATGTTGAGTGGAAATAAAAGCCAGTTCCCACAGTACGCACTGTATGATTCCATTTACACAACACAGATTATTGTTTGCTGGGAGTCAAGTAGTGGTGTGGCTATAAAAGAGAAATATGAGAGATCCTTATGGTGGTGAAAATGTTCTGTATCTTGACTGTATCGCTACCAATATTCCAGTTGTGACACTGGCAACACATTACCCTTGAGGGAATCTGGGTAAAGGGTACACAGGACCTCTCTGTATTATTCCTTACAATTGCATGTGAGTCTACCATTTTCTGAAAATGAAACGTTTAATTAAAATATTACCTGTGTGGTTTTTCTCTCATCTAAATCC
Source organism: Bos indicus (assembly GCF_029378745.1). Taxonomy (NCBI): domain Eukaryota; kingdom Metazoa; phylum Chordata; class Mammalia; order Artiodactyla; family Bovidae; genus Bos; species Bos indicus. The sequence continues at coordinate 54,313,097 of NC_091774.1, read as the reverse complement.
TGATTGATGCAACACACTTCATCAAATTGGGGAATTTCTCTTTTCTTCCTAGTTTTATGAGAATTTTAGTTAGAATAGGTGTTGATTTTGCCAACTGCTTTTTTTTTTTTTTTGCATTTATTGAAAGCAATCATATGGTTTTTCTTCTTTTTTGGTGAATTACATTATTTGATTTTAGAACATTAAGCCAATGTTTCATTCATGAGATAAATACTACTTCATGATGATATATTAATTCTTTTACACACTGCTGAAAAAATTTGCTAATACTTGCTTAGGAATTTTGTCTACATTTATGAAATGTCTTTCAGACACCTATGAAAGTGATCAGTGTTATTAGCTTTAAAAATTAAAAGAGACTTGAGCAAAAGTAATAAAATATTAAAATTTGATAAGCCTGGATGGTGGGTAAATAGTAATTTGTTATTTATTTTCTATACTTTTCTGCTTTCTTTTCATTCTTTCAATTAAACAATCCTTGGTTGCAGTTTAGAAAACAGATTCAGAGGACAGATTGAGGACATAAAAACTGGGTTCTGTATGCTATTAGGATCACAGAGGTAGGATAGCTTTGTGTAACCTCTTCACATAGCCTAACACACAGTTGTGCTGTGCTGTGCTAAGTGGCTTCAGTCGTTTCCAACTTCCAACTCTTTGCAACCCTACGGACCCTAGCCCACCAGGCTTCTCTGTCCATCAGATTCTCCAGGCAAGAGTACCGGAGTGGGTTGCCATTCCCTTCTCCAGGGGATCTTCCTGACCCAGGGATCAAACCTGCATCTCTAAAGTCTCCTGCTTTGGCAAGCAGGCTCTTTACCATTAATGCCACCTGGGTACTCAGTAAAAATTTATTGAGGGGCTTCCCAGGTGGCCTGAGTGGTAAAAACCCGACTGCCAATGTAGGAGACATAAGAGACTCAGGGTCAATCCCTGGATCCGGAAGATCCCCTAGAGGAGGGCATGGGAACCCATTCCAGTATTCTTGCCTAGAGAATCCCATGGACAGAGGAGTGTGGTGAGCTACAGACCATAGGGTCACAAAGAGTTGGACATGACTGAAACAACTTAACACACATACACACACACACACACGTTTATTGAGTGAATTTAGATTTGTTTAAATCACACTTCAATACAACATAATGGATACTGTGAGCCAGATCCACCCTCAGGATCTAGTCAGTCATCCCCCCAGTTTCTGGGGGTAGTTGCTCATAAATCCAAATTCCTCCCAGGGAATTGCCCTCTTTGAAAGGAAAGAGTCTTGCCAAAAGTCACAGTACCTCTCCAGATACAGCCTCAATCACTTATCAATGCAAGGATATAAATTTCTCACTCCCTTCCTCAATTTGGAATAATTCTGAAAGGTCATCCCAGGCTCAGAGCATTCTTCAGGATTGGCAGAGGCTTCTGATGAGATAATTTCACAACTCAACCTCTCTTACTGACCAATCCTGCTTCCATCACTCCATTACAAGCTTGGTCTTGACAGTAACTTCTCCCCAGCCCACCCCAGTTAACTTCTTGAATGTTAATCTCACTCTTCCACAGGGAACTCCACTCAGGATACACATTATCCTATTTTACTTTTCTTTTCATAGCAGTTATCAATATGTGCAATAACTTTATTTATTTAATACTGTAATATTTGCTTATTGCTTGCTGTAAGAATGTACGAGTTACAGGGCAGATTTTTTGTTTTCCATACAGGGTGCACTGCTATATCAAGCACCTAGGGCAGGGCCTGCAGAACACCATTAGGCCCTAAATACTGGTTGTTGGACTGAATTAAATGAGACACACCTTGCATTGCATTCAATATCACAGTAATCCAAGTCTATGCCCCAACCAGTAATACTGAAGAAGCTGAATGGTTCTATGAAGACCTACAAGACCTTCTAAAACTAACACCCAAAAAAGATGTCCTTTTCATTATAGGGGACTATATGCAAAAGTAGGAAGTCAAGAAATACCTGGAGTAACAGGCAAATTTGGCCTTGGAGTGCAGAATGAAACAGGGCAAAGGCTAATAGAATTTTGCCAAGAGAATGCGCTGGTCATAGCAAACACCCTCTTCCAACAACACAAGAGACAACTCTACATATGGACATCACCAGATTGTCAATACCAAAATCAGATTGATTATATTCTTTGCAGCCAAAGATGGAGAACCTCTATACAGTCAGCAAAAACAAGACCAGGAGCTGACTGTGGCTCAGATCATGAACTCCTTATTGCCAAATTCAGACTTAAATTGAAAAAAAGTAGGGAAAAGCACTAGAACATCCAGGTATGACCAAAATCAAATCCCTTACAATAATACAGTGGAAGTGAGAAATAGATTCAAGGGATTAGACCTGATAGACAGAGTGTCTGAAGAACACTGGAGGTTTTCCATGAACAATGGACAGAGGTTTGTGACATTGTACAGGAGGCAGTGATTAAGACCATCCCCAAGAAAAAGAAATGCAAAAAGGCAAAATGGTTGTCTGAGGAGGCCTTACAAATAGCTGAGAAAAGAAGAGAAGAGAAAGGCAAAGGAGAAAAGGAAAGATATACCCATTTGAAAGCAGACTTCAAAAGAAAAGCAAGGAGATAAAAAAGCCTTGTTCAGCAATCAATGCAAAGAAATAGAGGAATACAATAGAATGGGAAAGACTAGAGATGTCTTAAAGAAAATTAGAGATACTAAGGGAACATTTCATGCAAAGATGGTCACAATAATGGACAGAAATTGTATGCAGCTAACAGAAGCAGAAGATATTAAGAAGAGGTGGCAAGAATACACAGAAGAACTGTACAAAAAAGATCTTCACGACTCAGATAATCACAATGGTGTGATCATTCACCTAGAGCCAGACATCCTGGAATGTGAAGTCAAGGGGGCCTTAGGAAGCATCACTACGAACAAAGCTAGTGGAGGTGATGGAATTCCAGCTGAGATATTTCAAATCCTAAAAGATGACACTATTAAAGTGCTGCACTCAACATGCCAGCAAATTCAGAAAATTCAGCAGTGGCCACAGGACTGGAAAAGGTCAGTTTTCATTCCAATCCCAAAGAAATGCAATGCCAAAGAAAGTTCAAACTACCGCACAATTGCATTCATCTCACACACTAGCAAAGTAATGCTCAAAATTCTCCAAGCCAGGCTTCAACAGTACGTGAACCATGAACTTCCAGATGTTCAAGCTGGATTTAGAAAAGGCAGAGGAACCAGATTTCAAATTGCCAACATCTGCTGGGTCATTGAAAAAGCAAGAGAGTTCCAGAAAAACATCTACATCTGCTTCATTCACTATGCTAAAGCCTTTGACTGTGTGTATCACAACAAAGGTGGAAAATTCTTAAAGAGATAGGAATACCAGACCACCTTACCTGCCTCCTGAGAAATCTGTATGCAGGTCAAGAAGCAACAGTTAGAACCGGACATGGAACAACAGATTGGTTCCAAATTGGGAAAGTAGTAGTCAAGGCTGTATATAGTCACCCTGCTTATTTAATTTCTATGCAGAGGACATAATGGGAAATGCCGGGCTGAATGAAGCACAAGCTGGAATCAAGATTGCTGGGAGAAATATCAATATATGCATCTCAGATATGCAGATGACACCACTCTTACGGCAGAAAGTGAAGAGGAACTAAAAAGCCTCTTGATGAAAGTGAAAGAGGAGAGTGAAAAGGTTGGCTTAAAACTCAACATTCAGAAAACTAAGATCATATCCAGTCCCATCACTTCATGGCAAATAGCTGGGGAAACAATGGAAACAGTGACAGACTTTGTTTTTCGGGGCTCCAAAATCACTGCAGATGGTGACTGCAGCCATGAAATTAAAAGAAGCTTGCTCCTTGGAAGAAAAGCTATGACCAACCTAGACAGCATATTAAAAAGCAGAGACATTGCTTTGCCAACAAAGGTCCATATAGTCTAAGCTATGGTTTTTCCAGTAGTCATGTATGGATATGACAGTTGGACTATAAAGAAAGCTGAGTGCTGAAAAATTGATGCTTTTGAACTGTGGTGTTGGAGAAGACTCTTGAGAGTCCCTTGGACTGCAAGGAGAGCCAACCAGTCCATCCTAAAGGAAATCGTCCTAAATATTCATTGGAAGGACTGATGTTGAAGCTAAAACTCCAATACTTTGGCCACCTGATGCGAAGAACTGAGTCATTGGAAAAGACCCTGATGCTGGGAAAGATTGAAGGCAGGAGGAGAAGGGGACAACAGAAGATGAGATGGTTGGATGGCATCACAGACTCGATGGACATGAGTTTGAGCCGTTTTCTGGAGTTGGTGATGGACAGAGAAGCCTGGCTTGCTGCTGCCCATGGGGTCGCAAAGGGTCGGACACGACTGAGCGACTGAATTGAATTGACCTTACAATTAGGTATCAAAACACTCTCTCAACAGCCAGTAACAAGCATCTAGGGGCGGAGGCTCCGAGTCCCCGCCCCTCCCGGCCCACCCCCTAGGCCCAGAAAGGAGGCGGAGCCCCGCAGAGGCTGCGGCGGGCGAAATGCTGCAACCGGCGGTACGCCTGGTGTGGCTGAGTCAGGTTCCCTACGCCGAGCTGCTGGCGTTGCAGCAGCGATGGCTGCTGCGGCTGCAGGCCGAGCCAGGGCCCGAGGCGGGTGCGCTTCTGCTTTGCGAGCCCGCGGGGCCCGTGTATACCACCGGGTTGCGCGGCGGCCTGACGTCCGAGGATACGGCCCGACTGCGGGCCTTGGGTGCCGAGGTGCGCCCCCTTGGCCGGGGCGGCCTAGCCACCTTCCACGGCCCGGGCCAGCTGCTGTGCCACCCGGTACTCGACTTACGACCCCTCGGCCTGCGCCTGCGCGCCCACGTGGCCGCGCTGGAGGCGTGCGCGGTGCGACTGTGCGAGCTCCTGGGCCTACCCGGCGCCCGCGCGCGGCCCCCACCTTACACCGGAGTTTGGCTGGGCGAGCGCAAGATCTGCGCGATCGGTGAGCGCTTCGGGGCGGGGCCTGGAGGGGCCGGACCAATGGTGGTGAGGGCAGAGCGGGCGGGTGTCACTGGCGCGGGCTTTGAATCATCTGCCCACTGCCTTTAAGAGTTTCTAAGTTTCTAAGGCTCTCCTCACTGATAGCTTCAGAACCAGGTCACTTCGGAGGTCACGTAGTTCAACACACTCATTTTTAGAAATGGAGAGACAATGAGAAGTGAGTTGCCAGGTTACTTCACAATATCTGGACTATAAGGGTGAAAAAATTTTTTTATACTTTTTTTTTTAAACAGTGGAATCTTTGTAAGGACATTTCTGTAATGTTCATAGTAAGTGCAGCCACTGTGGAGCCACAGGCGTCTCCTCTCATTTTGTCCCGCTCCCCTGATCTGTGTACAACCTCTTGGGTGCTCTAGAAACAGAGTTGGAAAATCAGTGGTCTAGTCCAGTTTCTTCATCTCACTGAGGGCCATCATGAAGCCTGGGGAGGGAGGGTGTCGATTCTAAGAGCCGTTGGTTTGCCTTGCAGGTGTCCGCTGTGGAAGGCACGTTACGTCCCACGGCCTGGCGCTGAACTGTTCTACGGACCTCACGTGGTTTGAGCACATTGTGCCCTGTGGGCTGGTTGGGACAGGCGTCACTTCCCTGAGTGAGGAGCTCCAGAGACATGTCACTGTGGATGAAGTAATACCACGTTTCCTTGAGGCCTTTAAAGAGACCTACAAGTGCACGTTGACCTCAGAGGACAGCCCCAGCTGAAGGGCGTTTATATTATCTCACCCTGGAGGTCTTGCCTTGGAAAGCACCGCACCAGACTTGGAGTCACTGAAACCCAGATTCTAGAACTGGCCCTGTCATTCACACATCATGAGACTGTGGGCAGATCATGAGCTCTGGGCCCTTGGTTCCATGTGTATACGGTTTATTTATATCTTCCCAACCTACCTCAGATATAGATATGAAAACATTGTGAAAAGCATAAATATAAGGCATTAGTACTTCTGTCGACACCCATTTCTCAGCTAAGAAAAATTCAGGTATCATAGGGTGTCATTTCTCAAATATTTCCTCGGTACTGTATTAAATTGGGAAGTCTGGGCTCCAGTTCCTTTGATTGTTTTAAGAATCATATTTCAGCATCATCCAGGTGAAGGTGATGTGATGTGGATTTTTTTTTTCATTCTTAGACCTGGGAGCTTTCTGCAATAACAAGGAAAAGGAAAGGCTTCTTTAAAGAGTAATATGGGATTCTGTCTTCCTGGGTTGGATTCCTCAAGCCTGATGGCTTTTTTAGTTAAGTAACCTGAGTTAGGCCAAAGGCTAGGGGAAAGAGAATAATAATTTCTGACCCTGTACAAATGCCAAAAATAGAAGGTTGTTTTTTTTTTTTAATATGAGATCTCTATAAAGGTTGTATGTTAATTATAACAAGCCATCCCAAAGCTTAATGACTTAAAAGAATAAACATTTATTATCTCATATACTGTGGTTTGGAAATTTGGGAGAAGCTTAGCTGAGTGGTTCTGGGTTAAGGTCTCTTCTGAGACGCAATCAAGATGTCAGCTGTCGGGGGACTTCTCTGGTTCTCCAGTGGTTAAGACTCTGTGCTGCCAATGCGGGGGCCACAGGTTCGACCCCTGGCTGGGGACCTAAGATCCCACATGCTGCACTGTGCAGCCAAAAAATTAATTAAAAAAAAAAAAAAGATGTTAGCCGGGGCAGCTCTCATCTGAAGGCTTGACTAAGGCTATGGAATCAGCTTCCAGGATAACTGACTCCCATGCTTGGTTGGTACTGGTTATTAACAGGAGGCCTTAATTCCTCTTCACTCTGCGTTGTTCAGTCGCTCAGTAGTATCTGACTCTTTTCGACCCCCCATGGACTGCAGCACACCAGGCTTCCCTGTCCATCACCAACTACCAGAGCTTGCTCAAACTCACGTCCATCGAGTCGATGATGCCATCCAACCATCTTGTCCTCTATTGTCCCCTTCTTCTGCCTTCAGTCTTTCCCAGGATCAGGATATTTTCCAAGGAGTCAGCTCTTTGCATCACATGACCAAAGTATTGGAGCTTTAGTTTCAGCATCAGTCCTTCCAATAAATATTTAGGATTGATTTCCTTTAGGATTGATTGGTTTCATCTCTTTGCAGTCCAAGGGACTTTCAAGATTCTCCTCTAATACCACAGTTCAAAAACATCAATTCTTTGACACTCAGCTTTCTTCATGGTCCAGCTCTCACATCCATACATGCTACTGGGAAAACCATAGCTTTGACCAGACGGACCTTTGTTGGCAATGTCTCTGCTTTTTTAATAAGCTGTCTAGGTTGGTCATAGCTTTTCTTCCAAGGAGCAAGCGTCTTTTAATTTCATGGCTGCAGTCCATCTGCAGTGATTTTGGAACCCCCCAAAATAAAGTCTCTCACTGTTTCCTTTGTTTCTCCATCTGTTTGCCTTGAAGTGATGAAACCGGATGCCATAATCTTCATTTTTTGAATGTTGAGCTTTAAGACTCTTTAGTTCCTCTTCACTTTCTGCCATAAGGGGGGGTGTCATATGCATATCTGAGGTTTTTTATATTTCTCCTGGCTATCTTGATTTCATTTTGTGCTTCATCCAGCCTGACATTTCGCATAATGTCCTCTGCCATAGAAGTTAAATAAGCAAGGTGACTATATACAGCTTTGTTGTACTCCTTTCCGAATTTGGAACATGGAACCAGTTTGTTGTTCCATGTCTGGTTCTGTTGCTTCTTGACCTACATACAGGTTTCTTAGGAGGCAGGTAAGGTGGTCTGGTATTCCCATCTCTTTAAGAATTTTCCACAGTTTGTGGTGATCCACACAGTCAAAGGCTTTAGCATAGTCAATGAAGCAGATGTAGATGTTTTTCTGGAACTCTCTTGCTTTTTCTGTGATCCAACAAATGTTGGCAATTTGAAATCTAGTTCCTCTGCCTTTTCTAAATCCAGCTTGAATATCTGGAAGTTCATGGTTCACATACTGTTAAAGCCTGGCTTGGAGAATTTTGAGCATTACTTTGCTAGTGTGTGAGATGAATGCAATTGTGCAATAGTTTGAATATTCTTTGGCATTCGCTTTCTTTGGGATTAGAATGAAAACTGACTTTTTCCAGTCCTATGGCCACTGCTGAGTTTTCCAAATTTGCTGGCATATTGAGTGAAGCACTTTCACAGCATCATCTTTTAGGATTTGAAACAGCCCAGCTGGAATTCCATCACCTCCACTATCTTTGTTCATAGTGATGCTTCCTAAGGCCCACTTGACTTTGCAGTCCAAGATGTCTGGCTGTAGGTGAGTGATCACACCATCATCTTTAACTGGGTCATTAAGATCTCTTTTGTATAGTTTTTCTGCTTATTTTTGCCACCTCTTCTTAATATCTTCTGCTTCTGTTAGGTCCATAGCATTTCTATCCTTTATTATGCACAACTTTGCATGAAATGTTCCCTTGGTATCTAATTTTATTGAAGAGATCTCTAGTCTTTCCCATTCTATTGTTTTCCTATATTTCTTTGCATTGGTCACTGAGGAAGGCTTTCTTATCTCTCCTTGATAATCTTTGAAACTCTGCATTTAGATGGGTATATCTTTCCTTTTCTCCTTTGCCTTTCTCTTCTTTTCTCAGCTATTTCTAAGCCCTCCTCAGACAACCACTTTGCCTTTCGCATTTCTTTTTCACGGGGATGGTTTCACTTTATAGGACTGCTTGAATATTCTCATTGCCTGGCAACTGGCTTTCCCCAGAGCGAGTGATGCCAGAAGGAGACAAGGTAGAAGCCACAGTGTCTTTTATGACCCAGCATTGGAAGTCACACAGTCATTTCTGCAGTCTCCTAATATGTGAGCCCTATTTATTCAGTATGGCAGGGACTACACAAGGGTGATAGGAGGTGTAGATCATTAAGGGCCATCTTGGAGACTGGCTACCACAGGCAGTTAGGGTAGAAGGAGCCTTGAATAAGAAGTCAGGCAACCTCAGTTCCAGTCCTGGCTGTGTAAAACAGTAACCAACAACATTCAAGATGGCAGCTGCTTCCTGCGGACTGCAGGGAACAGAGCTCCCTGCTGTTGATTGACGTGTACTGGAGGTAAGCCACCAAGTGTTCATTTGTGCCACAACTAGTGAAGCCCTCATGCTTTAGAGCCCATACTCCACAACAAGAGGAGCCACCACCATGAGAATCCTGCTCGCTGCAACTAGAGAAAGCCCTCGCACAGTAGTGAAGACCCAGAGCGATCATAAATAAATGAATAAATAGTTAAGATGGTAAATTAAAAATCCAAGAGTGGAGCTGCAGCTGGCTCCTGAACAAAACCAGAACTTTAGTCCTTAGGAACCCACATGATCTCTTCTGTTCTCCGCTGTGCTTCCTGGTGTGTTTGCTTCATTCTGTCTTACTCCAGTTCAGCTTTCTCTGTTTCCCAGACCATGTGGTAGAAGATGGCTTCTGCTGCTGTTACCCATGTATGTTGGAGTAAAGTCAAGGAAAATCCCCAGGTTTCTGGATGCTAGAGGTATTGCTGGAACAGAGAACACTGGATGATGACAAAGTTTGGAGAGGATGATAATGAGTTTAGTTTTAGACAAATCAAGGTTGAGATACTTGTGGAAGATGCATGTGGAGAGGCCCAGTTGGGTCTGTGGATCCAGAGCACAGCTGTCATGAGTGACAGTTTATGTCTGGAAGCCCAAAGAGAGCAGGGGAGGGCAGAGGGCTGATAAGTGTGAGGTGCAGGCCAAGGAGACCGAGAAGCAGTCTAGGCAGAGACGTAGCACAGGACCCAAAATGAGGCAATACGCCGATCTCATTCACTCTTCTGGCTGCATAGCAAAATAGGGAGGTTTATTTTACAGATGAAAAAACTGGCTTGGGAGGCTGAGTGACTTCTATGAGGTCATGCACTTAGGGGCAGAGTCAGTCCCTGGCTCCTAAGCTGGGTCTTTCCGCTCTTGCACAGCTGTCTCTGAAGGGTGAGCAGGGAGAGCCAAGGAGGTCGCTGGGCCTGTGGAATGGGGTCAGCCCACTGCTGCGGGTTCCCGACTCTCCTTCCTTCCTGGTCAGAGCCCACCTCCGGTTTCCCACCGGGGCCCTTCCTCAAGGAAGGAAGCGAGGCATACGAAGGAGGGTAGTTAACACCCTGGCTTTCCCACCTCCAAAAAGTCTCTCCTTGTTTATGCAGAGTCTTTTCCTCATAAATAAACAAACTTTCCAGAGTCTGGTAAATGAGTGCTAAGTGCGAGGACGTGACCAACTGCAGTGACTTTTCCAGCATCTTGTTCCTCAGTGAGGCTGGCAGGAAACCAAATGGGACCTGCTCTGGCAGGTGACCAGGTGCACCTGGCTTCATGAAGAGAGCCTCTTTCTAAAACCTTTATGGAAATCAGATATTTGCAATCAAAATGTGATTTTTTTCACTAAATTGTAATTTACATATTATCACACCATATTATACTAACCATACAGTTTTAAAAAACAATAAAAATTTCACTCCCACCTAAAAAGCATCCTCTCCATTTGTGTGTGTTTCCAGCACTTGATCATGAGCCGACATCTTTTATTATTCTAGCCCATTATTCTGTCTTATAATTCTATTATTATAAAGTATTACATGGAAAAAATTTTGTATACTCTTTTAAACCAAAAATAATATTATAAACATTTTCCCACATTACCAGATAATCTTTATATTTTTAATGTCTTAATCTTATTTTTATTTCTTTTAAAACAAATCTTCTAAAAAATATATCGGTAATACATGCACATGGAATAAAGTTTAAAAGGTACAAGCAGGCTTTCCTGGTGGTTCAGTGGTTAAGGCTCCCAACTCTCAATGCAGGGGGCACGGATTTGATCCCTAGTCAGGGAACTGAGAGTCCCACATGCTGCATGGGCAGCCAGATAAATAAAAGGTACAAAACTCTATTACTAAATTGTAAGTCTTACTCCTATCCCTTTTCCCTGTAAACCCAGGCCCTTTCCTAGGGGCTTAAATGAAGGTAAATGTCTCATTTATACTCTTCACATGTATTTTATACATTTCTAGGCATACATGCATTTTCATGTGGTAGCATACTATACACACATCCCTGTACTTTGGAGATTGCATCAGGTCAGTATATAAAGAACATCCTCATTTCAAAAATGACTATGGAGTATTCTATTCAGTGGATTTATCATGACTTATTTATCTAATCCCCCATTAGCGATGTTTAGATTATCACTAATTCTTTCTTTTACAACTAAAGCTACAGTGAGAATCTAGGACTTCCTTGGGGTCCAGTGGCTAAGACTCCGAGCTCCCAGTGCAGGGGGCCTGGGTTTAATCCCTAGTTAAGGAACTAGCTCCCACGTGCCACAGAAAAGATCCCGCATGCCACAGTGAAGGTCAGAGACGCCATGTGCCACAACTAAGACCTGGTGCAGCCAGATAAAAATAAGTGTGTGTGTGTGTATATCTGCATTTTCTAACGCATGTGGTGAGCACAGAGTTTGCGTGTCTAGAAGTGATTTTCTGAGTCAAAGGATATGTGCATTTTTATTACATATTGTCATACTGCCTTCCATAAAACTTGCTAATTTATATTCCCATCAGCAATGTACAATGCCTGTTGTATTTGAATTTTAACTGTTTTAGCATCTTAGAGTTTTTCATCATTGAAGTTTTTTATCATAAAATCTTTCTAATGTACAGCAGTGAATCCCATCATTCGGGTAAAACAATCAACTCATGACCAGTCTTAGCTTATCTAAACCTGGGCCCATTTCCTGCCTCCTCCCTGGATTATTGTGAAGCAAATCACAGATACCATATAAAATATAAAATATTTCAGTATGTATTCTCAAAAGATAAGGACTCAAAAAATAACCACAATATATTAACACATGTAAAAAATACATCTTCAATATCAACAAATATTCAATTAATACTCAGATCTCTCTCTCTCTTCACCCCTCCCTCTTTCTAATAGGTGATTTGTTCAAACCAGAATTGAAACAAAGTCTACACACTGACTTTGGTTCATAAGGCTCATAAATGTCTTTTAAGTCTCTTTTCACCTATAGGTTCCTCCTCCCTCTTTTGAAAATCTTTTCCTCCTGTATTTCCCGAAGATTCAAAAGTAGATCCTGATATTTGGTCTGATTCAGATATGATTTTTTTTCTTTTTTTAGCAAGCCTGCTTCATAGGTGATGGTGTGTTTTTACATCAAGTGGCACACAGGATCTGTTTTGGGTTGTTTTTTTTTTTTTTTTTTCCCTCTTTCTTGTGATAGCTAGACCCTAGATCTATTATTTTAGTGAAAGTGAAAGTCACTCAGTTATGTCTGACATTTTGAGACCCCACGGACTATACAGTCCATGGAATTCTCCAGGCCAGAATACTGAAGTGGGTAGCCTTTCCCTCCTCCAGATCTTCCCAACCCCTGATTCTATCATTCCATCTTCATTTACCGGTAGGAATATGTCTATAGAACTGGCAGTTTCCAAAGAACTCAATATGACCTGTAGCATTAGTGTTATCAATATTAGCATTTTATTAGCTTATTGTTTTGTCCATTTTCATTAAAATGTGTACTTAAACACTGTATAAAAGAGTAGCTTTTACAGCTGCCTTGAAGTTTAAACTGAGTTTAAATTTGAATCATATTTAGATTATTAGCACTGAGTACTTCCTTTAAAAAAGGGGGTTCATACATCATTCACGTTCAAGAGACACTAGCATAAGGCTACATTTACAGTGTTACATTTTTTCAATTTACCTAAACTGTGAGCTTTTTTAAGCCAGAGACTCTTTGTTTTGTTTTGTCTTTGTATCCTAGCATGTGAAAGGAAACAGTGGTTCAGTGACTTGTAATTATGAGGAATTCCCTGTAGACTCCCTTCAGTCCTTCTGTTGACAGACGTCAGTGTCCATTCTATAAAGTGGTCATCCCAGCCCCACTCACACAGCCCCAGAGGTAGAGCTTTCTTTATAGTTCCGATTGTTAGAAAGTTTCCTCATCCCAAACTGAAACCTGCCCCGAAGCGTCATAATTCTGCCCTCCTGCAAGTCCTCTTCTGAGAGCCCTTCCCTGGCCACACCCTGCACCCCCATCCTTGGTTCCAAGTCTGAGCCTGTCCAGACTGTGAGCTCCCCAGGCAGGGACTATGGCTGTATCACCCATGGCCCCCTCCGGACCAGCCCAAGGCCTCACATGCAGATGCCCAGTAATGCCTGTTGAGTCAGCACATGAGCTCTATCCTAAGAGCAGTCTCATCTTCTCATTACACTTTCCTGATTTTTCTGCTCTTCATAAAATGTGGCCTCCAGACTCTACCCCACTGCCCTCATCTCAACAGGCTCCACTTGGCTAACATGCCCTTAACCTGTGTTGCTTGAAGATAACACGCCTGGTGTGGTCTGGTCAGTGCGTGGTGTGTTACTGGGGACACAGAGATATATCAGACTTGGTTCCTGTCTTCAAGCAGTGTCACTGGGGACTGCGGACTTGGAGACACATCACACTTGGCTCCTGTCTTCAAGGAGCTCACAGCTTTGTGGAGGAGACACACCAGTAAAGCATGTTCACAGCAACCAGTTATAAGGACCATGAGAGAAGTTTGCATGTGTACTGTGGAACACAGAAGAGAGTAATCTTAACAGGGAACAGGGGAAGAAAAGGCTCGAGTGACTCCTAGGTTGTAAGTAAGAGAACAATCTAGCTCTAACTCAAAGAAAAACAGTATCTTAGATCTGGTAACTAAAGAGTCTGGGGATAGACATTAGCACAGATTCATCCCTGGAGTAGGAAATAGCAACCCACTCCAGTATCTTGCCTGGGAAATCCCATGGACGGAGGAGGGAGCCGGTCAGGCTTTCTTCACCCCTTTCTTCACTTTCTTCACCTTCTCTTTCACCCATTGCCCGAGGAGACTGAAAAGGAACGGGAGGATCCCACCCATCTGACTGTTGCCACCGCCTCTGCTTGCTCCTCCCACTTGCCCCCCAAATGCTCACACACTTCTTCACCTATCAAGGGCCTCACCTCCTTGCTCTTGAGCTTCCATCTGGGTTGGTGCATAAAGAGGCACCATAGGGTGGAAAGAGACAGAATGGAGGGAAAGGAGGGGGGTTCCTACATGATGTCACAGTCCCACCCTGGCTACCCTCCTTGGGTTCCAGTAAACCCACCCCGGCCCTCCAAACCTAGCAATGCTTTCCCTCCTCACTGTTGCTACCAGACCTCCTTCCATTCCCTGTCAAGTTCCTAAATCCGCCTTCATGCTTTCTTCAGAGTATCTACTTGCAGAGTGCCATCTGACTCCTGCCAGAATGCTGACTTAAACACAGCCCTGATTTGCAGTCAGAGGCTGGACTGGGAGCATGCTATGCCCTGAGAGATGTTCGATGCCAGCAAGGAGTTCCTGTTATTCAGCTCAATTTCACCCCTCTAGCTCAACCCACATGGGCACAGGGCTATGCTAAGCATAACTTTACAGTCATTACTTAATCATCACAGCAAATAACAAACGCATAAAGTTGTATTGCTTGCTGACTGTGTTCTGAGAAGAAGAAATTGGCTCAGATGAAGATTCGCCCAAGTTCACACAGTTAGCTGGAGGCAGGTCCATGATTTGCATTTAAAGTCTGGGTTCCAAAGACTGTACAATAAATAGCACTCCTATTGTAGGGGAAAGAATCACTTTCTACTGGCTTTATTCACAGAATATAGTGTATACATGGAACAGCAGGCAGACCATCTTGTTACCACAAAATGGGATCCTGCCTGAACATGGAACATCAGTGAGAATAGCAGAGCCCAAAGATGCAAAAAGACGGATTCCTGAAAATATCACCTGAGCTTCTGGATCCAGCTATGCCTGAAGCTACATATGTCAGGATATTAAAATTTTGTGCCACGTGCTCAGTCATGTCTGACTCTTTGCAGTCCCATGGACTGCAGCCTGCCAGTCTCCTCTGTATGGGAATTTTCAGGCAAGAATGCTGGATTGGGTTGCCATTTCCTCCACCAGTGGATCTTCCTGACCCAGGGATTAAATCAATGTCCCCTGCATCTCCTGCATTGGCAGGCAAATTCTTACCACTTACGAGCTGATAAATTCCCTTTCCTACTTAAGTCAATTTGCGTTGGGTTTTCTGTCTGTTATAGCTAAGATTCCTAATTGATACACCTACCTCCTCTATAAACTTTAGTCCTGACTGAACCCACATTCTTCTGCCTTCACATAGCCCTTATTGTTTAAACCATTCAAAAGTCCACATTTATACAACCATGAGTGCACGTGCCCTTTTAATTTTTGAAAACATTTTTGCCCATGTTGCATGACTTGTAGATTCTTAGTTCCTTGACCAGGGATTGAACCTATGCCCTTGGCAATGAGAGCAAGGATTCCTAACCACTGGACTGCCAGGAAATTCCCAATAGTTATTCTTTATGAAACACTTGCTATGTGCCAGGTACCAGGTGAAGCGCTTTAAATATAATATCTTACCGTAATCCACACAACTATAAGATGCAGTTGTTTTTATACCCATTCTACAGATAGTTCCCTAAGACTCAGAGGGGTTAAGCTCTTACAGCTGATATTAATAATTGGCAGGGCTAGGATTCAAACCCAGCTCCACCAGACCCCAGAAGCTGTGTTCTTCACCACTGTTCTACCTTGCCGGCCAGGACCCTGCTTGTGTGAGGGTGAAGTGGAGAGAAGAGGCCACTGAGATGTTCAGTCTCCTGACACTGCACCTTGCTCCACCTCCTCCAGAGCTCTTTTTACTGCTTTTTGCTGCCTGCAGAGGCAGGAGAATGGTTAAGCTCAGAAGGAGAAGACAGGGACTTCCCTGGTGGTCTAGGGGCTAAGACTCCACGGTCCCAAGGCAGGGGGCCCAGGTTTGATCCCTGGTCAGGGACCTAGATCCAACACACTGCAACTAAAGATCCCGCTTGCTGAATCTAAGACCTGGTGCAGCTAAATATGTATATATAGAAAAGAAAAGAATGAGAAGACAAGTGTTCTGCAGGTTAAACTGACAGGCCAAAATGAGACAGGATCGCGGAAGCACAGACACAGGCTCCTGATGAGTAATGGAATAAAAGAACTTGATGTGACGGTTAAACTTCCTCTGTGATTCATGCTGTATTTTCCTTGGTAACCCAGGCTTCTGAGACTGTTGACGACGGATATCGTCCATGCTCATCCTCCCTCCCAAACGCTGTCCCCCACCTCCTAGATAGACACTGACTTATATCCTGGGTATTCCATGGTGAAAAAGACATACCTGGTCTGTGTTCTTATAGTGCTTACAGTCCAGCAGGAAAGACAGACCCCAAATCAGTACACGAAAGTGAAAAAAGTGAAGTCGCTCAGTTGTGTTCGACTCTTTGCCACCCTGTGGACTGTAGTCCCCCAGGCTCCTCTGTCCACGGGATTCTCAGGCAAGAATACTAGAGTGGGTTGCCATTTCCTTCTCCAGGGGATCTTCCCAACCCAGGGATTGAACCTAGGTCTCCAGCACTGCAGGCAGATTATTTACTATCTAAGCCACCAGGGAAGTCAAATCAGTACATAGATAAAGAGAAAACTGGGTTGAGTCCTGTGAAGAAAACAAACAGGGGACTGGATGGATGATGGTTCCGTTGACCAAGAGATAGACGACTCAAGGAAGCCAGGGAAGAAGTCACAAGTTCCAGTCCCAAAACGTTATCCAAACACAGACTTTACGTAGGTAGTTACATATAAGAGTCTAGCGTTCAGAGGAGAGAGTTCTGGCCAAGAGGTTGAAAGAGCATCAGCTTCTCTCAGGTTCTATTCCTTCCTGGAAGCTTTCCCTGATAACATAATTCTGAGTGATCTTTCTCTTCATTACTTTTATTCATTCATTTATTCAAAAAGTTCTCAATAAGGTCTACTCTGTGCAGACTCCATGTTAGCTTAGTGCCCTTAAGGAGCTTATATTCTAGGTGTGGAGTCAACAAATAGAGTAGGCAATTAAAAGTACTTTGTTCAAGGGAAGTGCAGGGGGCTGTAGGAGAATGGCCTTCTGCATCAGCCAGGTTCGGCAGGAAGCAGATGGCCTTCTCACGCCGGTAATTTGAGGAGGTCCTATTCAAATAGGTGGGCAGGGAGTAGGGAAACCACCAAGTATTGTGAAGTACCCTGGATCTTCACATTTGGACATCACTACCACCCAAGGCCTGAAGGGGAGCAGGAAGGAGGTGGTAACAGAAATTCAGAGAAGAAAAGAGTACTGAGAAGGACTGACTGACGGGAGCTGTGACCTTCACTTGAGGGATGCAGCAAGAACAACAGTAGCCATATATATCCCATCACTTCGTGGCAAATAGATAGGGAAAAAGTGGAAACAGTGATAGACTTTATTTTCTGAGGCCCCAAAGTTACTGCAGACAGTGACTGTAGCCATAAAATTAAAAGACGTTTGCTCCTTGAAAGAAAAGCTGTGACAAACCTAGACAGCATGTTAAATTAAAGGAGACATAACTTTGCCGATAGAGGTCTGTATAGTCAAAGCTGTAGTTTTTCCAGTAGTCATGTATGGATGTGAGAGCTGGACGATAAAGAAGGCTGAGCACCAGTGAATTGATGCTTTCAAATTGTGGTGTTGGACAAGACTCTTGAGAGTCTCTTGAACTGTCAGGAGATCAAACCAGTCAATCCTAAAGGAAATCAACCCAGAATATTCATTGGAAGGACTGATGCTAAAGTTGAAGGTCCAGTATTTTGGCCACCTGATACAAAGAGCTGACTCACTGAAAAAGACCCTGACGCTGGGAAAGATTGAGGATGACAGAGGAAGTGATGGTTGGATGACATCACCAAGTCTATAGACATGAGTTTTAGCAGATTCCAGGAGATGATGAAGGACAGGGGAGCCTGGTGTGCTGCAATCCATGGGATCGCAAAGCACTGGACATGACTTAGTGACTGAACAACAACATATATATAAATATATATGTGTCTGTGTGTATGTAAATATACATATGTGTATGTATGTATATATATATATAAATTTTTTGTTTAAAAATTTTTTATTTTTGACCACATTCAGGATCTGTTACCCAACCAAGGATCAAACCTGCGCCCCCTGCAGTGAAAGAATGGAATCTTAATCACTGGACCATCAGGAAAATCCCTATTTTTTAAAGTTAAGTGTTGATAGATTAGCTGATGTTAGGTGTTATTGGAAAGCAAGGCAGGGAAGGGCTTTGGGGAGGTCAGGAAAAGGGAGGGATTAGAATTTGTAAATAGATGGTCAGGGAAGGCCTCACTAAGAAGGTGGCATTTAAACAAAGTCTTGAGGTGTATCTCGAGATGAATCTTCAGTTGGCCCACTCCACTCCCTCACCCCCCCTGTTTCAAGGTCCTGGCCTTGTCCCCAGCCTCTCTGGATTAGAGAGTTCCCTGAAGGTCCTTCTCAGGTTTGTCCAGGAGTTCTGTTTCGTTCTTCCTTTTCTCATCTAATAGTAATGGAAGCTGCCACTTATTAAGCATGGGCATCATACTCTTGCCATGTTACACATCAGGTCATCTAAGCCTCATAGTAAGACTGAAAGTCACAGATGGGAGATAAGGCAGTCTAGCCTGCTTTCCATTGACTCTTTGGCCAGCTGCCTTCCCTGACAGGGTTCCTGCCTCATCCTCACTCCAAAGGAAGTGGAAGATAAACCTAAAGTTTTTGAAGAACTGAAAAAAGGAACAAAGCATTGCGCACAAGGACCAAAGTGTCCTTAGAAGGCAGTGTTTGTTTAAATGTGAGAACATCCTAACAATCAGAGCCTCAGATCCCTTGGAGGCAATGAGCTCCTAGTCACTAGAGGTGTGCAAGAGAAGCTGATCAATCTGTTGCCAAAAATTGAGTCTAGCCCAACCCCCAGCCACCAGTTTCTCACGCCCCAAGGGCTGGGGGCATGTGCGTGACTCTCCTCTGCCCTGTGAAGGGTGTGTGCCTCCTGCAGCTAAGAGCCTTGGAGCCACTGCCCTCGTTTTCTGTTGTTGTCTTGAATGTAGTCCAAGGGAGGTACCCTGCAACCAGCATGCTGAGTGCCAGGAAAGACCAGGAAATAGAATTGGAGGCACCATGTGCTATATACGAAGGAGATGAAAAGTTTCCAGGAATTAAGTCCAGTTTCATTTCAGTATAGGATAGTAGAAAATGATGATCCCAAAGCCTTTTTCATAGAAGTTTCCGGGACAAAACAAATCCTCAAACACCTCCAATCATGTCTATGAACGCATCTTTTAACATCATATCATCAGGTATAAAGCAGAACTTGTATCAGCCAAGTTACAGGAAGCAGTGAAAGTTAATCTCAGGACCACCATGTTGCTAGAATACACCAAGGATAATAAAGAGCGGTTGATGGAGAATCACCATCCCCATTAATTCTACCACATCCAAAAGCAATAACACAGCCCATCAAGTGAGAAAAAAAAGATAAGGAAAACAACTTTCAAAAGCCCAGAGGGAACTACATCCAATCTCTTGGGATAAACTATAATGGAAAAGGATATAAGAAAGAATGTACATATGTGCATAACTGAGTCACTTTGCTATACAGCTGAAATTAGCACAACATTGTAAATCAAGTATATCTCAATTAAAAAAAAATAGTGAATAAAAAACAGAAGACCAGAAACATAAGTTAACAGATAAATTTCTGTTAACCATAAAGGAGAACTTCCTCAAAGATGGAATTGGATTGATATAGGAAGAAAAGTTATGACCAACCTAGACAGCATATTAAAAAGCAGAGGCATTACTTTGTCAACAAATGTCCATCTAGTCAAAGCTATGGTTTTCCCAGTAGTCATGTATGGATGTGAGAGTTGGACTATAAAGAAAGCTGAGCGCTGAAAAATTGATGTTTTTGAACTGTGGTGCTAGAGAAGACCCTTGAGAGACCCTTGGACAGCAAGGAGAGCCAACCAGTCCATCCTAAGGGAAATCAGTCCTGAATATTCATTGGAAGGACTGATGTTGAAGCTGAAACTCCAATACTTTGGCTACCTGAGGCGAAGAACTGACTATTTGGAAAAGACCCTGATGCTGGGAAAGATTGAAGGTGGGAGGAGAAGGGGACGATAGAGGATGAGATGGTTGGATGGCATCACTGACTTAATGGACATGAGTTTGAGTAAACTCTGAGAGCTTGTGATGGACAGGGAGGCCAGGCATGCTGCAGTTCATGGGGTCACAAAGAGTTGAACACGACTGAGCGACTGAACTGAACTGAACTGAGTCAAACAAAACTGGCTCTACGGATGATGATTGGCACTTGGAACTTGAGACATGGGAAGAGTATCCTTTAAAAAATTAACTGCGTTCAAAATCTTTTATTATTCTTTTCTAGGACTGAAGTGGCTTTTTATAAAACAGATTTTGTTGGTCTATTTCTTACATTAAAAATATTTTAAGCTGAAAGTCATGAAGATATCTGGTTGTATTAAATTATTTTCACAAACTTGCCTTAATAAAAGGTAAAAATGTTACTGATTCATATACTTTATGAAGCCATTTGAGCTTTTTAAATGACAAATATAGGTGATAATAATCAGTGTTAACTTATGTGATCTTAGTCTAGTGGATGTAATTTTTTCTAGAGAAATATAAAGCTGTTTTCAAACTCTCATCCCAGTGGAACAGAATAATGAGTGAACAATTAGCCCACAGCGTGATGCATATTCATAGGCTCCTCATCTTAATAAAGTCTTCATCACTTCTTTCTCTTAATTACTGAAGCATAAATTGCTTCAGAGAAACTTAAATACTAGTATTTGTACTTTATACATAATATTCTTTGTAGTTCCTTTTTCTTTTCAAGGGCGAACTGCTTCTTTATAATAAATGAGTATCTGTTTATATTGATACTTTTCTCTTGGTTTGGGTCACAGTGTTCAATTATGAGAGCTTTCAATGGAATGTTGAACAGGAGAATATAAAAACAAATCTGCCAAATGCATCAGAAAGTATTTGAATAGAAGTGCTGGCTCCTATTTAAAATATTTCTCTTTGCTGCAGATAGATGGGAGTAAAAGATGCCTTAATATCTAATTTTTGTATTATTAGAGACCATGGTTTTAAGAAATTCCTATTTATCTGTTGTATATTTTTAGTTGTTTGGTAACTGAGGTCTTCTAAATTTTTTAACACAAAACCACATTTCCAGTCTTGCTTCTTTTCAAGTATCCAAATGTATTTCTCAGGGACTTCTCTGGTGGTCCAGTGGTTAAGAATCCACCTGCCAATGCAGGGGCAGTGGGTCTGATCCCTGGTCTGGGAAGATTCCCACATACCTCAGAGCAACAAAGCCCATTCACATATCTACAGGGCCCACACAAGGCAACTACTGAAGCCCACATGCCTAGAGCCCATGCTCTGCAACAAGAGTTCAGTACAGTTCAGTTCAGTTCAGTTGCTCAGTCGTGTCCGACTCTTTGCGACCTCATGAACCACAGCACGCCAGGCCTCCCTGTCCATCACCAACTCCCGGAGTCCACCCAAACCCACGTCCATTGAGTCGGTGATGCCATCCAACCATCGCATCCTCTGTCGTCCCCTTCTCCTCCTGCCCTCAATCTTTCCCAGCATCAGGGTCTTTTCAAATGAGTCAAGTCTTCGCATCAGGTGGCTAAAATATTGGAGTTTCAGCTTCAATATCAGTCCTTCCAATGTAGCCACCACAATGAGAAGCCCTCACGCCACAACTAGAGAAAGCCTGTGCACATCAACAAGACCCAGTTCAGCCAAAATAAATACATTAAAAGTTTTAAAGAAGCAAAAGAAAAAAATAAATGTATTTCTTAGTACCTTTGTAATAGTAGATACAGAAGTCTCTCAAATGCTGAACTGTAGTATATACTTACTTAAAAAAAAATCATTCATAGGGGAAACTATTGGTGTAGTTTCACAGGAAGTTTTTAATATGTATGTGTGATTCACAGGGATTCTGTATGTGCTCCCCAGCTAAAAAAAACACGTAGGACTACTGTGGTGGCATCTGGGAGAGTTGCTGGTTGGTTCATCAAGTCACAGCTGTGCAACTTGGGTCTGAGTTTTTAAAGAATAGTTAACTTATTAAAAAGTTTCCTTAGCAAAAGAGCAGTTGAGCTATGTCCATGAATTTTACTGGGCTAATGTTGGCGTCAGTTAAATTGTTTGAATTATGAAGTATAATTACAATAAAGAAGTTCAGCCTCATGTTTGAAAACTGAGTCACATTTCTTGAATTAGTATGATAGAAACATTAAAATTCAGGACCATTGGGATATTTTGATTTGTTTGCTGTTTTTTTTTTTTTTTTTTTTCTTTTTAAAGAAATTGAAACTAATACATTTGCTAGTGGAAGAAAATGGTTTGTTTGGCTTTGAAGATTCTGAAACTGTTCAGGCTTATCATGGGTCATAGATTACAAAGAATAATGCTAGTGAAATGCAAATCTACTATTTTTACTCATTTTTTTTACATGAAATGTACAAATTTCAGCAGGGTGGTGATGGTGGCAGTGGTGCCTCTTTACTACCTTATGTAAAACAGTTGAGCATTCTTATCAATAGTGCCATCATCTATTTAACACTCCCAGTACATTTTCTAAGTTTGTTTACTTAAAATTGTATGAAGTGACATAATTAACAAGCAATAAAAATCTCTATTACATACATACATATACACACAACACAACTTAACACATACACAAAGATACAAAGAAATGTAGGGAATTCTTCAGTTCAGTTCAGTCATTCAGTCATGTCCGACTCTTTACAACCCCATCGACTGCAGCACGCCAGGCTTCCCTGTCCATCACCAACTCCCAGAGCTTGCTCAAACTCATGTCCATTGATTCAGTGATGCCATCCAACCATCTCATCCTCTGTCATCCCCTCCTCCTCCTCCTGCCTTCAATCTTTCCCAGTGTCAGGGTCTTTTCCAATCAGGGGGCCAAAGTATTAGAGATTCAGCTTCAGCATCAGTCCTGCCAATGAATATTTTTGGGGAATTCTTGGGTAAGAGATTTGACTAGATAACTCTGAGAGTCCTTTCAACTTAGGTTCTATTACTAAATGATTCTAGAACTCTAACATGGTATGATTCTAAGGCTGTGATTCCAAAATTTTATTAGGACAAGAAACAGTCCCTATTTTCAAAGAACTCACAACCTAGCAGATGAGGTAGACAAATAGTTACTTTTGATAACTGTAATAAATAGTCCTATAGATTAGATGCAAGGCCTTGGCAGGATGTGGGAAGGAAGGCTTACTGAGGCAGGGCTTGTTTCCTCAAGGCTGGTCTCAAGAACCACTTGCATCACAATCTTTCCGGAAGCTTTCTTTAAAAAAAAAACAAAAAACTAATTTCTGGGCTCTATTCCAGAACTCCTGAATCAGAAACTCTCAAGTGGAACCCAAAAGTCTACTTCACTTAAAATAAGGGCTGAGGTGATTCTTAAGTAGACTGAAATCTGAGACTGCCTGCTAAGGGATTTCTCTGAGAGATGATATATACAGACTGAGAAAAAGAAGTAGCTGGGTCAAAATATGAAACTACAGAAGTCACACAGAAGTACGGTGTTTTGATGAAGATTTTGTACAGTTTTGTACAACATTCCCTCCATGGAATAGGCCTTTTTTGAATGATAGCACTTCTTAGATAGAATCTGAGGTTCTGTGATTGAGGGTATATGCCTCAGATGTCCTAGGACAGAGTTTTCTTTGCACAGGAGTCAGAGCTGACCTCAGTTTGTTATAACTATCCCAAGGCCATAGGCTGGCAAAGAGGTCTCTGATACAGACTCTCCACAGAGTCCCTGAGAGTCTACTCCCTGCCACCGTCCACTCCATTGCCGTGGCCTCCTGGCCCTCATTTCCCAATTGTCCCTGGCAGCTTCTTTTCTTTGGAACCTGCAGTGTCTGCAGTAAGGAAGCAACAGCTTGAGTGAGGGCCTGATGGCCGGAAAGCACACGGTCTGTGGGATAGGGAGCAGTGAGATGTGTCTGGACACCAGTTGTCTGCGTATGTGAGGGACTGCTGAGACTTGGAGGAGACACTGGTTAGGGGGAGAGAATGGCCTAGTGGATTTTGAGTCTGAGCTCCGCCAGCGACTTCCTTGGTGAGCCTGGGGCAGTCCCCTTTCCCAAACTGGGCCCCTTAAACTGTATCCTGTCTGGAAAACAGGGTTTGTGTTAGAATCAGATGATTCTCCAGTGACCATCTGGGTTTAGTATTTTGGATTCTAAGATCTCTGATCCTAACTATCGCCCTGTGAAGAATGCATGCAAGAATTGTACCCATTTTACTGCGAGGAAGCCGCGGCTCAGTGAGGAGCAGTGACTTGTCCACCACCACACAATCACGGAGTCGGATTCCACCAGCACCCGGCTCTCTGCCTCCTCAGACCCGGCAAGCTGACGTGAAGCAAGAAAACAGTCGGTCTCTGGTCCAGGAAGCAGGCGCTGCAGGGGACGGAAGGGTCGGAACCCATAGAGCTGTGGGGCCAAGCAGCTGGGCGGAGGTGCCCAAAGCCAGCTCGGGGAGGAGAAGTGGGTGGGTTAGGGGCCGGGCGGGGCCGGGGGTGGGGACGCCCGGGGGAAGGGAAAGGGCAGCAGAGCGCCGGTCGGAGCGCGAAGCAGAGGGGGCGCAGGCAGTGCTGGGCGCGGACTGCGAGCAGTGGGGCTGGCGGAGAGCCTTGGGGCGCAGTGAGGGGCACCCGCGAGCCCAGGGCGAAGAGTCCAACAAACAGACTGCGCTCCTGTGGCCTTACAGATGGGCAGGTAAGACGCACTCGCGGGGTCCGGAAGGCCGAGCCGGAGCCGTGGATAGAAATGAGCGATCCGACCGCCTCCCTGGAGGCCGGCGACCCGACCTTGGGGGCGGCTCGGGTACAGACCCCTCCTCTCCAGGAACCCAGCCACAGGGATCCCGGGGCGCACGTGGCGAGGCTGGGCCCCTGGCACGCCTTGCCCGGAAATCTGGGATTTGGGATCGGCACTCACTGGCCCCGGGAGGGCAGCACCAAAGCTCCTTCTACATCCACAGATGTGCGAGGGAACACCTGCGGCTCTGCCGCGAGCGCACACGCGCGTCTTCTCGCCGGGCGGGAGCCACTTGCTCTGCGAGTGGACTTGCCAGTTTGCCACTTCGTTGTGTCTCTCGTCCTAGGCGCCCAAGTCCCGGGAAAAGCTTTGGGGCCCCCTTAGCCATATTCTAGCTCTAGTAACATAGGTCTAGGCTGGGGTCAGGAGACTTGCATTCTAGTTTACAGGTGTGTAAAGCTGTGCCAATCGCCCACCTACCTGCTGCTCTAGGCTCTGTGCCTTCTCCTCTTGGGTCACCACCTGTAAGATTGGCCTCCCAGTCGTGCTGCCCACGTACTCGCATGGCCTGTGGGGAAGAGGGGCTGGAGCCGGGAGTCTCTGCTGTAGAAAGCACAGGAGTTCAGACCCTTTTGTGAGGGCTCATGGAGCAGTATCTCCTCCTATCCCCTCTCCCCACTTATCAACAGTTTGCCTATGGGGAAACTGAGGTCCAGAGAGGAGATGGCTTGCCCAGGGTCACAGACAGAAGTAGAACTCAAGTCTCCTCACTCCTAGCTCAGGGCTGACTCCACTTCAACAAGTTGTTGTTGTTCAGTCACTAAGTCATGTCCAACTCTTTTGCAACCTCATAGACCGGAGCCTGCCAGGCTCCTCTGTCTGTGGGATTTTCCAGGCAAGAATACTGGAGTGAAGAATACCCCATATCCTTCTCCAGGGGAATCTTCCCTAACCAGGTATTGAACCTGTGTCTCCTGCAGTGCCAGGCAGACTCTTTACTACTGAGTCACCAGGGAAGCCCCTTCAGCCACAAGAGTGCATTGTAGATGTGTTAACTGCTCCTTATCTTCTGGTATCCAACCAGTTGTTGGCTCTAAGTCGGGGAGAGCCATACTGGAGGCAAGGAAACTGCCTTCAGATTTTCTTGATTCCTTGAGATGATAGCAAACAACCTTCTTCATTCCTTTCTCACTCCCCACTTTGCAAAGCACATTTCTACTTATAAACTGAATAGGTGAATGCTCCAAATTCCTACTAAGAGGGTAGCGAGACAACAAAGCCCATCTTACTGATGGGGAGAATGAGGTCCAGAGTGAAGAAATGACTTAACCAAGACACATGACTAGACACACCTACAAAACAGGACAGGTCTCTTGACTCCAATTCCACTGTGTTCTCTATCACCAGCAGGACTACAGGATAGTACCCCTAAATGGAGAGAGACTACAGGGTTGATCAGAAAGGATGAGAAACAAGAAAGATACTCTTTATTTCTGAAAGAGGTAAGTGTATCTGATAATCAAGAATAATAAAGAACCTCCTGGCTTCCTCTGAGGGTAAGAGAAGGAAGGGAGGGGAGAGGAGACAGAGTTGGCTGTTCTTGGTAAAACTGGGGGGCAGGGTTGGGGGAGGTAGATAGGGAAACAGAAAAGGAAACAAAGTGACCAGCTGCCCAGTAATTCTCTCTAATGTTTATATGATATGTTGCAATTTCTTTTTTTGTTTGTTTTTTAAATATTTATTTATTTGACTGTACCAGGTCTTAGTCGCAGCAAGTGGGAACTCTTAGTTTTGACATGTGGGATCTAGTTCCCCTATCAGGTATCCATCTGGGGCTATCTGCATTGAAAGTGTTTTGAAAAACCACTTGCATTGAACAAAGTGCATTGAAAGTCTTAGCCACTGGACCACCAGGGAAGTCCCTGCAATTTCTAAAACACTTTCCCTCCATAGTCTCTCTCCACATTGCCAAGTGAGGCAAGTTGGGGGGTGGGTAATTATCCCCATCTCATAGATGAGATTCAGAGGAAATAAATGCAGTGCTCAAGGTCACACAGCCAAGCAGACAGCCGAGATTGGAACCATGAAAGGCCACTTGAAAGGCAAGATTAGAGGCTGGGAGACTGGGACTTGGACTGTGTGTGTGCAGCAGGTGGGTGTGTAGCCACACCCTGGGTAGGTACACAGGGAAGAGGCTTCCAAAGCCGCTGCTGGTGTTCCAGGCCAAGAGTGTTTGCCCTTTGGATTGAATGGGGTTCAGGTGCAGGGAAATCTGTGCTTCCAAAGGCGGCTTAGAATGCCTCCTCCCTGACCTCACTTCCCCACCTGACCAAGATGGTGTCTTTTTTTTTGAGCTTCCCCTTCCCATGACCAAAAGGAATCTATTTCAGCCTGCCTTTGAAGTTGCTTTGTAAGTGCTTTCATGAATGCGTATTTGTGTGTGCAGGAGGGACTAGTCTAGTAAGAAGAGGTATTTATCCATCTGTTCTTGAGTGCCTACTATAAAGAAACGTATGAGGCACAGGTGCCTCCCCTCACCCCTCCCAGCTCACAGTTTAGTATATATATCTATATCTATTTATATTTATATAGATATACACACCCAATACCAATATAATATAGTGCTCTAATAGGATTTTATGCAAAGCCCTTCAGGAACAGACAAGAGGAAGAGACTTAACTGGCTAGAGTGGAGAAGATGTCTCAGGAGAGGGTCTACCAAGGTGACATTGGAGCTGGGTCTTGAAGGATGTGTGGGAGTTTGCCAGGCAGATAAAAAGAGGATGGGCATTTCTGCCTTAGCAAACAGTGTGAGCAAAAGCAAGAGGGGGCAAAATGCAAGGACTGTTTGGAGAATGGCCTGTAGCTCAGTATCATGGGGCATGGGCAATGGTGAGAGCTGTGGTGAGATGAGGCTGGAGGCAGGGTCATATCTAAAGGAGCTTGAATGATAATCAGCAGAGGTTAGACTATCTTATAGAGAACAGAGAACTTATAGTGAAAAGATACGGAGATAACTGTTTTTGGTCCCAGTTCCTAGGCTGTGAGACCTTGAGCAAGTGACTTCCTCTCAGCGTTGGGGTGGGGGTTGGGGGGTGGAGCGGGTGGGGAGGAAGTGTATGGTTTTTCCCCCTGGTTGAATGAGGGGGGTACACCAATGACATGATTATTAAGATCTCTTCCAGCTCAGATTCTATTTCTTTGTCTCCTTCTAACTATATGTTACGCTTCCTTTCACACCAGCCCATGGTGGTGATAAGACCACCAGGTGGGCCAGAGGCAAAATCTGCAGTCCCAGGAGTTATCTTTGGATTCCCTACCTGCTTTATGTGTCCCCTTTCCCGTGCCTTTCTACCACACTTCCAAGCACTTCAGACACTCTTTCTTGAAGAATAGCTGGAACAGAGCAGTAGGGAAACCAAAAGAACCAAAAGTGGAGTTTATTTTTCCCCAGAGAAACCTGAAAGAAAAACCTCACTAAGATACCCAGTTTATCCTTCAGGTCCCAGCTTTATGCCGCCACTCCCAAGAAACAGGTCAGGCAAACTGAAGTCAAGAACACTTTGGGTGAATCTGTTAATGTGCAGGAAAGAGTAGCACCAGGGTGTGGAGGAAGAGGGTGCACTTGGTTTGTATGGGGGAGCAGAAGTACATCTGGAGCAGAAAGGACCATGGGAGACAAGACTGTAAAGGAAGGTTAAGTGTTAGTCACTCAGTCGTGTCTGACTCTTTGTGACCCCATGGACTGTAGCCCGCCAGGCTCCTCTGTCCATGGAATTCTCCAGGCAAGAATACTGGAGTGGATGGTTATTCCCTTCTCCAGGGGATCTTTCCGACCCAGGGATCGAACCTTGGTCTCTTCCATTGCAGACAGATTCTTTACCATCTGAGCCACCAGGGAAGGTTAACTCCTCCCAAAGTCACCAACTTCTGCCTTTATTGGATCCTCAGTTACGACTGGTGAGAGGGACTTCTCTTGTGGTCCAGTGGTTAAGACTCCATGCTTTAATGCAGGGGGTGCAGGTTCTATCCCTGGTAGGGTCACCAAGATCCCACATGCCAGGTGGTATGGCCAAAAAGAAAAGATTTGTGAGAGTCTGGAGTGCAGGAAAAAGCAGTAGCGGTGGACCTACAGGAGATGACGCCCCAGGACACGAGGAGCCTGTGTTTGGTGGAAAGTAACAGCTCAGCTGCCAGAAGACATTGCCATTTGTAGCGGAAAGAGCACCTAAACAGCACCCCAAAGACGTGGGTTCTCATCTGAGCTCTGCCATTTACTAACCATGTCAATTTGGGCAAGCCACTTCCCCTGTCTGACCTTTAGTTTTCTCAGCTACAAAATGGAAGGACTGACTGAGAATCTAGATTCTAAATGGTCTTTAAAATCTCTTTTCAGTCACTGTTCATCTTCCTTCTTGATTATCTCCTGTTTCAAGTCAAGGACTTTCAGGGCAGGAGCTCTGTCTCCCCAACCCGAACAGCTTCATAATCAGTTATTATCTTGAAGAGGGAAGCCAAGGAGCTCAGAAAGAGGAACAAAATTCCCCATGTTGCCAATCGCCAATCCCTGCCTTGGGAGCCGGAGGCAGGTCATAGAGAACCAAGCTGTCCCTTTAAGAGCTCTCTGCCTCTCCTGAAGCCACAGGATGCCCTTGTACACAGGCCCTCCCTCCCACCTCAACCCAGCTTCTAAAGACATGCATCTGTGTCTCTTTTGCACCCTCCATCAGAACCACAAATATCCAACCAATTTGTCCAGAGAGGAGCTGGAAGAATGTCTGAGGAATGAATGGTTTTGTGAACCTTTACTTTCCTCATTGAACCCCACCTCAGAGCCCACCCTGTCCTCCATCCTTTCCCCCTAACCCCACTTTCTAACACAGAGCCTGTCTCTCCCAGGCTAGATCTCACTGGCAGGTGAGCTATAAAGAGGAAAAATAAACAAGTTTGGCTTTCAGTTTATCTGGGCTGGAATATTAAATGTAACAGTCCTGAGACTCTGAAGAATCTTAACCTTGGAGGAAAAAGTCTGCAGTCTTCTCTATCTTGTCATCTGTGGGACTCTAGACAGCCCCCCAAATCCTCTCCCACCAGCCTACCCAGTCTCCCAAATATCACAGTGTGGTTTATGGTATCTTCATGGGATGTTAGAGCTGATCAGGACCTTACAGGATCACACAGTAAAACCCCTTCATTTTACAGATACACACAGGAGCTGGGGCCCAGAAAAGGGAAGTCACATACCCAAAGTCACACAGGTAACAGCTGAACCAAGACAGCTCTTTGGTTTTCATTTCTTTCACTGTAAAATGAGGGAGGTTAGATTAGATGGACTCTGAGGGCCCTGCCAGCCTCTGCTCTGCACAAATAAAACCACCACCACATCTGTGGAGTGTCTAGAGCCATGCACTCCCTCATTTTCTCCTTTAATTTTTGCAACAAAGCTATGCTACAGTGTTGATGTCATGCCTGTGTTTATACCCAGTCTATCCAAATAGGTGGATTGGTAACATGGTTTTTTCCTGTGTAAAACAGCAACCCAATTTTGGCTGCCATTCTGCTACTCACCTCATTTCCTTGGGTCTCACATCCTTTCAGCCTTTTAGAGACTCCTAATGAGATGTCAGCACTCAGGGAAAGGGAATGTTTTAACTTCATTTATTTATTAGACTGCATCAGGTCTTCGTTGTGGCACTAGGGATCTCTTTTGTGTCATGGAGGCTCTTTCATTGCGGCACATGGACTCTCTAGTTGTGGCACACAGGCTCAGTTGTCACATCAAGTGGGCTTAGTTGCTCTGAGGCATGTGGGATCTTAGTTCCCCAACCAGGGATTGAACCCACATCCCTTGCATTGCAGGGTGGATTCTTAAACACTGGACCAGGGAAGTCCCAAAAGGGGATGTTTTAGACTGCACTGTTAGCTGATCCCTGAGCAGCAGCTCATGTGTTGAACTGAGGTTTCTCATGAAGTCACCCAGTTGAGACATTGTGAACCTGGTGTTGGGGGACAGCAATCAAGGGTCCCTTGGCCATGGCACAGTTCCTTTAACTACAACCCTAGGCTGGCCTGATCCCGCTGCTGCAGGAAGGGGAGGGGAAGTGGGAGGGAGTGATTACCCACAGTAAAGTTATTGCACAATTCTTGGGGCTTGGCCTTAGGCGATCCACCCTGGTTCTGGGGGGTTTTTTTCCCGTGTGTCTAGTTCCTTCCTTTTCTGTCCCCCAGCCCCACCCCCCCAGATCTGGACCTTCCCAGCTTCCAAAGTCCATGTGTTGCAGGAAAGCAGACCCCTTCCAGGGCCTGAAACTGGACTCTTGTCTAACACTCGGAAATGAATTGTCCGAGGAGATACATCTGCTGACAAAGCAAGAGATTTTATTGGGAAAGGGCACCCGGGTGGAGAGCAGAAGGGTAAAGGAACCCGGAACAGCTCTGTCACGTGGCTTGCAGTCTCACGTTTTATGGTGATGGGATTAGTTTCCGGGTTGTCTTTAGCCAATCATTCTGACTCAGAGTCCTTCCTGGTGGTGCATGCCTTGTTCAGCCAAGGTGGATACCAGAGAGAAGGATTCTGGGAGGTGGTCAGACATGTGGTGTCTCCTTTTGACCTTTCCCGAACTCTTCCTTTTGGTGGAGGCTTATTAGTTCCGTGTTCATTACCAGGATCGCCTATCCTAAAACAACTCATGCAAATAGTTACTATGGTGCCTGGCCAGGGTGGGCGGTTCCAGTCAGTGTGTTTCCCCTAACACATGCTTAGACCTCAGATGTGTCCAGGGACATCCTGAAGAGGCTGCAGAGCTAAGGAGCCTTGGGGCACCCACGGGGAGATTCCTGGAGCTGAGGAGGAGCCAGTGAATTTGCCTGCTATTCGTGAGCCTTCCCGGGGGAGGTGGCCCTCCACCTGCCCTGTCAGTTCAAACCCCCTCACAAGGATATCCAAGAGAAGTGGTGACAGTATCTGCCCTGGGAAGGAAACCTGGGCCACTGGGAATAGAGAGACTGCGTTTTCACTGTGCATACTGCTTCCGTTTTTTCATTGTGTATATGTATTTACTTCACAAAAACAACAAGTAGATTTTCATTTTAATGAAAGCCATGGTCTTTTTTTTAATTAAAATGTGTTTTAAAAATCCTCTTCACCATAATAAATGTATATGCTCCAGCAAGCCTGAAGAGGGGGCAGAGCAGAGATAATAATCTTCTTCTTTCTAATTAACGAAATTTTTAATGAGGTTAAAAAAAAAGCAATGTAAATGTTATCATCTCAACCATTTTTAATAGCACATCTCAGTAGTGTTCATTGTTATACAACAGACCTCTACATCTTTTTCATCTTGCAAAACGGAAACTCTACCCATTGAACCACAATTCCTGGTGATAATCTTTTTTGATAGATGAGGAAACTGAAGCACAAACAGGGCAAGAAACTTATTTTACTCAAAGTGAGTTCTTCTAGCATTTATGCTATCTGTCTGTTGTCTGCCTATAAAACTAACTGAGGCCCCTTCTTCCTGCAACCATTACACTAGCCATCCCCTCCCTCAAGTGCCCCTCACATCCTCCATCTGTCCCTGCCCCGACCTTGTCATCCCCTCCAGCTCAGCTCAGGTCTCAGCATCTTAAACCTAGACTATTTCACTTGTCATGTGGCTCCCTGCCTCCATTCTTGCCCCTTTCACTCTGTACTCCGCATGGCAGCCAGAGAGTCCTTTCCAAGTACAGATCTGATCATTTAACCCCACCTTTAAAATGTCATTCTGTGGTTCTTCTCCACCTACATGATAAAGTTCCAACTCTGCAGTCTGGTACTCAAGGCCCTCCCTGATCTGGTTTGGACCAGCATCTCCATCCCACATCTTATCCTTCCAGGCATATTACACTCTTTTTGCTACTTTCCATTCTTCAAAACATGCTTTCTTGTTATCATGCCTCTGTCCATCTGTTTCCTCCCCTTGCCTCCTCTACTTCCAAAATATTCTTCAAGGTCCAGGTCAAATTCTTCCATTGCTGTGAACACTTTCCAAGCACCGATCAGAATTCATCCCTTCTTCCTTTAAGCCCCAGTACCTCCTAGGTTGTCTCCTGCATTAAGAACTGGCGATGTGCCCTAAGTGTAGGGACTGGCCTCCTGGAACTCCCAGGATGAGCCTCCCAAGAGTGAGCCCCATTAGTGATGACTGGCCAGATGATTCATTGAGCCATTTGTTTCATTGTGCTGCTCCTGCTTTCCATTAGCTCATATGAGGAAAGGCAAAGGCACAAATTTCTTGCCTGATAAGTGGGATAGTACATGAGAACCTATGCTTCCTGGATCTTAACTCTTCCCCTCCTCCATCCAGACAAGGTTGTCCAAGTTCTAAATGGCAGAGGGCCCCAAACGCCTTGCACAAAATGTGAGCCACTCCTGGGTTATTGCTGTATTACTTAGATTCTTCCCCCCAACATCTACATTCATAGCATTATTCATGAATATTTATTATGAACATAACTAACTGTCAACTTTTCTGGGGAAAAGACCTTATGGTTAATAGTCAAGTGTGTTAACTTTGATTGGTTGACAGCACTACCTTAGATAAAAGAGTTGGAACCAGTTCAGTGAACACTGAGTGCTTGGCCCATGAAAAATCCAAAGTGGACATTTTTACTGAAGACCACCAAGGGAAGGAGAGCTAAGGTAGTCCTCTCACCGTGGGAAGGAGCATAGCCTTGCTGACCAGGAGCATGTGGCTGCTGATAACCCTTATCAGTAACAAGAGGACAGCCTCACATTGCCTCACATGTAAGTGCTGGGGCAAAGGGAAGACTGTGATGATAAAGCTTGTGGATTATGGTGGGAGTGCACAAAGGCTTCCTGAAGGAAGTGAGTGTGGAGCTTTGTTTAAAAGGAATGACGTGTTTTTTCAGAGACTAGGATGCAAGGCTGTCTTTGGCGGTTTTTCTAAGCTGTAGACTAAGGATATCTGAGCCACGTACACACACAGTGATGTTGTTTTGGAAGGCAGAGTAGTGGAAGTGGCCAGTGTCTTTTTTCTCTGAGGTAGGTAAAACCCCAAACCAGACTGAGTGCTCCTTTCACTCCACTCCCCCCAGGCCCAGTGCCTGCAATGGTTTCAGCCCCTCCCTGCTTCCCCAGCCACCTGTTTTCCAACAGAATTTCCCCTCAATAGCTATGAATACCTAGAGTGGGACCTAGGATGCTTTAGCAGTCAAAAGACCCAGTGTCTGCTTCTCGAGACAGAGGGAAATCTAAGCCATCCCCAAACATCTTCTACATGGTGTCTGTGAAGCATAAAAAAGAACTGAGCTGTGGTAGAGTTCTGAGGCATATCTTCTTACTGTGCTACATGGTCCTGCCCAGAGCTCGCATGGAGGCTGCAGGAGCTCTGAGCTAGTCATCAAAGAGCAGGGCTCTGTCTCGGGTCTACCTCCGATATTCTCTGTGATCACGGACGAGCCACCTGGTTTCTCTGGGCCTCAGATTCCCTGTGTGTAAAATGGAAAGAATTATAGTGTTAAATAATTCCTAAGGTCCTTCTAGCCTAAAGCTCAGTGATTTATAGAGTCCCCAGAAAAGGATAGATCAGCATGGTTATAGTGCTCAAGGAAGACTTCCTTCCACAGGCATTTATTGAGCACCTACTGAGTGCCGTCATGAGTGCTCATATATAGCAGTGAATAAAACAGACAGAGTGGGACTTCCCTGGTGGTCCAGTGGCTAAGAGTCTATGCTCCCAATGCAAGGGGTGTGGGTTCAGTCTAGGGAACTAGATCCCACAAGCTGCAAGCATGAGTTCACATGCCACAACTAAAGATCCCACGTGCCACAATGAAGGCCCAGCAGAATCAAATAAATAATATTTTTAAAAACAACAACAAAAAACCAAAACAGACATAGTCCCTAACTTCCTCGGGCTTGCGGTCTAGTGGAGAAGATAGGTAAACAAGTAATTAGAATAAACTGTGAGGCTGGGATTTTAGCTGGGGTCTGAAGAAATGGAAGGGTCATTCAAGCTTTAAGTAACAGAAACCATCTTCTCTCTTTTCTGTCACTGCCAGAACATCCTCCAATTCTTCCCCCACCTTCCCTGTTGCTATGGAGACCACCAGTGGGGCTGAGACCTGGCATGAGAGCCTGCACGCTGTGCTAAAGGCTTTAAATGCCACTCTTCACAGCAACTTGCTCTGCCGGCCAGGGCCAGACAACCTGACTGAGGAGAAGCGGGCCAGCCTGCCTGGCCGCAATGATAACTCCTACATGTACATCCTCTTCGTCATGTTCCTCTTTGCTGCCACTGTGGGCAGTCTCATCCTCGGATACACCCGCTCCCGCAAAGTGGACAAGCGCAGTGACCCCTATCATGTGTACATCAAGAACCGTGTGTCTATGCTCTGATGCTAAGAGGCCGGGGATGGCAGAAGATCAAGATACCCAAGGATTATCTTCTGGGGCCTCCAGAACTCAGCTATGGGCCATATCCAGCCTGCGTGTCCTTATCTGTAAGATTAACAAGAAACAGTGCTAAGGGAGGTCATTGTCAGGGTGGGAAGAGAAGATCTGGTGGACCTGGGCCTTGTGGATAAGGATTTTTTTCCAGCAAAGATAGACCTTCCAGCCTGTGGGAGCCCTATGAGCAAACACATACACACAGCAACATAGAATAAAAATGAGTGGCCTAGTGGCCAGAGTGTTGGGGTCTAGGGGTTCAAGGAAGGAGAACAGGAAGTCATAGCAAGGAGAAATGAGATAGGAAAATACCCTGTTCAGTTCAGTTCAGTCGCTCAGTCGTGTCTGACTCTTTGCGACCCCGTGAATTGCAGCACTCCAGGCCTCCCTGTCCATCACCAACTCCCGGAGTTCACTCAAACTCAGGTCCATCGAGTCAGTGATGCCATCCAGCCATCTCATCCTCTGTCGTCCCCTTCTCCTCCTGCCCCCAATCCCTCCCAGCCATCAGAGTCTTTTCCAATGAGTCAACTCTTTGCATGAGGTGGCCAAAGTACTGGTGTTTCAGCTTTAGCATCATTCCTTCCAAAGAACACCCAGGACTGATCTCCTTTAGGATGGACTGGTTGGATCTCCTTGAAGTCCAGGGGACTCTCAAGAGTCTTCTCCAACACCACAGTTCAGAAGCATCAATTCTTCGGCGCTCAGCTTTCTTCACAGTCCAACTCTCCAATCCATACATGACTACTGGAAAAACCATAGCCTTGACTAGACAGACCTTTATTGGCAAAATAATGTCTCTGCTTTTGAAAATACCCTGAGGACACAGTTTTTTGATGTGTTATGGTGATGACCATATCACAGATAGGAAATCTAAGTTATGCTGCTTTTTCATAGTTGTTCACATTTTATGTTTTTCAGCCCATTCAACATTTGTGATGTTACTCCCCTGTGAGGGAAGCAGAGCAAATGCTCTTCTGCCCATTTGGGCCAGAGTGGTGCCATGACTGGAACCCAGGATCTTTGGTCTCTTTGCCTAGTGCTTTGCAAAACTCTGTGCTACCTAAGAGTGGATCTAGGCCTGAAATTTACATAATTCTAGGGAGTCCTCCTTAGGAAGAGTAATTTTCAAATATCTTATTTTTGCAAATATTCCAAAAACATATCAGCATATTAATACATTGTTAGGTCCCCTCCTAAGACCTTAATAAGGAGCCATGTGAGTACAGAACCCTAAATGTCAAGCCTCATGGTTCCTGTACCCTTCCAGCCATGTCCCTCTGTCCTTCCCAGTCCCATCGCCAGTCCTGGGGACTTCACTACCTCTAAGGCAGCTTCTAACATTTTGATTGAATTCTGTGAGAAATTTTCTGATACCAAGTTGAAATCTTGCTTCCAGAAAATTATTATTACACCTAGAAGATATCATATTAAAAGAAGCAGGTACTTGATTCAGTGGAAAGAGAACCAGCCCTGATTCTACTACCAGTGTGGTGTGTGATCTGGCTAGACACTTTTCTGACTCTTGTCCTTCTTCAGAACCGTGAAATATAAGGAAAATTGAAATAGTTGAAAGTCTCTAAGTGCTTGATCAGATCTGACATTCTAGGTTTCATGTACATTGATTTGAATCATATAAAACTGCTGTGCTTGTAGATTAAAAAACAGCGAATATCAGTAGTTTCACATGGTTCAGCTGAATACATCAAATGTGGCAAGCTACAAATCCCAGACTGGAACCTTCCACTCTTCTGTTTCATTTCTGTTTTTAAGGGATCTCCATGGGGTCTCCAGAAAGCCCTGTCAAAACACATATTTGCGTACAGCAAACACTTTGAAAGAATATTTTGATAGCACTTACACTGAAGAGGAGGATTATGGGTGACTTTCCCCTTCTACTTTAAAATTTTATGTAATATTTGATTTATTTGACCATAAGTATGTTTATTATATGATAAGGTCAGGTGTGGGGGAGGGAGCTACTTCCACTTTGAAAAAATAAATGCCTGTGTGTTCCTTGAATGGAGGATCACAGTACACCTTCGCTCCCTTGAGCAGTTAGTTATGTTGATTCCGTGCAAATTCATGTGCTCAAGCTTCTCCTCATATCTTCTTGAGGGAGAAGGTGGAGACCTGATTAAGAAGATGTAATGTAAGAGTGTACAACAGACTTGGAAGTCTACAACTGGATGGGACTTTGGCGACCACCCAGTCCAAACACCCAAATAACATACAGAATCCCATGAAGTATGAGAATGAATGTCAAGTGATGGATGCTATCAGGATTTGGGGAGATGAGATTGAGTAGATGTAGAGGAGCCACAGAAAGGTAGGATTTGAACTGGGCTTTGAAACAGGACAGATCTCAGTGGACAGAGTGAATGAAGGGAACGAAACAAGGAAGCTTGGAGGCAGAAATGTGGTGAGACCACCCCCCCTGAAGAGAGCACGGTCAGATGGATGTTGGGTGGAGCAGGAAGCAGCCCAGAGTGGCTGCACTGGGAGTTCAGTGTCCCCATCGATGGGGGAAACTCCCCTTCACACCCCTGGAGAAGGAAATGGCAACCCACTCTGATACTCTTGCCTGGAAAATCCTGTGGACAGAGGAGCTTGGCAGGCTGAGTCCATCAGGTCACAAAGAGTTGGACACAACTGAGCACACACACATGCCCCTTCACACAGTCCTTATAACTCACAGGGCTTAATACAGTAATACAAATTGAATGCGAGTTACAGAAATCCAGTGTGCATTAGCATACGCACAATGGAGGATTTACTGAGAGGAATATGAGGTAGTCACCAGTTCAAAAGAGGAGCTGTAGACACTAGGGCAATTCCAGGGATCTTGGGGCCTAGAACTACTTAATTGTATGGATTTACAAAGTCGGGGCTCAATAAACTTCATTGTGCACACCCACGGTTGGACTAAATAGAAATCTAGAATTTTGAGGTATAATTTAAACATTCTAATATTTTATGATGTAGGTACTCCCCGGCCCTCCCCTCAGCTCTAGCTCACTAGCTATCCCACTACCTCCTTCAGCCCACGTGCTCTTTTTGGCTGCACTGGTTCTGCCCCCTGCTGGCCAGATCCCAGCACATCACCTCGAGCCTTCAAAGCAAAACTTTGATAATCACATAGTGGCTACCATGTGCCATCGACTCATCTAGGCACATTTGAAATACATAAGGAAACGAAGATCAAAGAAATCCCTGCCCTAATACTTAAGAGAACTTAGGATACCGACTGTGGCCTAAACATTTTAAGGACGTTAACGCATTTAGCTGTTAAAACTTTCATAATAACCCTTTGTGGGTCTTCCCAGGCGGCACAGTGGTGAAGAATCTGCCTGCCAATGCAGGAGATGCAAGAAACGTGGGTTCGATCCTGTGTCAGGACGATCCCCTGGAGGAGGGGAAATGGCAACCCATTCCAGTATTCTTGCCAGGAGAATCTCATGTTCAGAGGAGCCTAGTGGGCTACAGTCTATGGGATCGCAAAGATTTGGTCATGACTTAGCGACTGAGCATGCGCAACATCCCTGTGTAGTAGGTATTACGGCTACTTCAATAGAGCCCATTTGTTCAGTCAACCCCTCAGCCCACTTTCATCACCATAGCATACCCAGCCCAGAGCATGGGTCTGAACAGTCCCCAGAGATGAATGGGAAAATGATTTGGGAAGATGACGGCAGAGTATTGACACCAGTAGACTGAAGTTGGGTTCCCTACAAGCAGAGTCTGAGACAGGCATTTACTGAGGGAGCACTTTTGGGAAACAGGCAATGGAAAGAGTGAAGTAAAAAAGAAAGGGAACAAGACAAACAGTGTGTGTGTCAGGTCACATCTAGCCCGGGGGCCTGACACACAGGGAACTGGAGCATAAATCACATGGCAGAATTACAGCACCCCACTCCAGTACTCTTGCCTGGAGAATCCCATGGATGGAGGAGCCTGGTAGGCTGCAGTCCATGGGGTCTCGAAGAGTCGGACACAACTGAGTGACTTCACTTTCACTTTTCACTTTCATGCATTGGAGAAGGAAATGGCAACCCACTCCAGTGTTCTTGCCTGGAGAATCCCAGGGATGGGGAAGCCTGGTGGGCTGCTGTCTATGGGGTCACACAGAGTCAGACACGACTGAAGCGACTTAGCAGCAGCAGCAGCAGCAGAGGCAAGAGGGGACGGGGTTTCATGCCTCATATCAGTCAGTCATTGGTTGCGGGCCACCCTGGTAAGGCGGGGGATGAGAGGAGGTTTACAAGGAGGTTCCATCAGCTGAGAGCAGGTCTCTGGAGAAAAGAGCAATTGCAGCCTAGGGCAGTTGGCTTGGTTGGAGATTTGCAACAGCCTAGTTCCTCAGGAAGGTTCAAAGCTTAATTTTCATCACAGGATCAGTCTTACCTTTTGTGACTGTTTCTACTGCATGTAACTCACCATTGACCACTGGATGCTAGAGGGAGCACATAACCTCCCACAGATGCTTACATCTGTCTGAGACCAAAACTCTGGAGAAGGGGCAGCTCTGAGCTGATGACAGCCAACACTCACGGCAGCTGGAGAAGGGGCTGCATGGGGGCTCCGTCAGCATCCACAGCAGCTGTGTTGGTGGGGAAATGGGAGCAGAAGCAAAGTGTCACATCTTGGGATCTTCTAGCTTAACAGCCAAGAAGCACACACTGAATAAAGAACAAAACAAGATAACACCAGAAATAACCAAGTAGGAAACAATACAGTTAAGTGTCAGAAAATGTAGGGAAATTATAAATGTGATGATTAAGAAAAGGGAGAGAGACATATTCATGGGGTTTCCTGGAGACAGGATTTGATTAGAAGCTCTAGTGTGTATGGTCCAAGGCAGCATTCCAAGTAGGTGGATAGCTGTCCTCTATGCGGTCATTTAGGGACTTGGGGATGATGACTGCCATTCTCAGCATGTAGCTTCCAAGTTTACTCTGTAGAAGCACTTATAGTTAGTGGGGAGAGAGAAAGAACAGAATTCAAGGGCCAGAGATTTAAGCCAGCAAGGCAAAAGCTGCCTGTATCCCATCTTCTCACGTCTCTTGACAAGAGTTTGGTAGCACAGGCACAACTGGCTACAAGGGGAGCTGGCAAATGATGTTCGTATCTGGGCAGTCACGTCCCAGTCAAACCTCAATTACTATGGAAGAAAGAATGGATTTTGTGACAGCTAGTGTTCTTCACTCCATCCTCCTCACTTTCCTCAGGACAGATCATGATCAAAAAAAGTATAGTCCTGGACTTCCCTGATAGTTGAGGAGTTAAGACTATGCTTCCACTAGAGGGGACATGGGTTCAATCCCTGGCCCAGGAAGTTCCACATGCCATGTAGAAGGAAAAAAGAAAGAAAATGTTCAGTCCTGCCAAGAAGGAAGAAATGTTGTTTACTCTGATTCTATCATGTTTTCTGAGGGGTGCAGGTGGGAGCCTTGTAGGTCTAACTAAGCATGTCCTGGGAGTGTGACTTTTGCACTGGTGAGTCTGGTCTCTACTGGCATTGGAGTGGTAATACCCAAGATATTTGTTTAGGCAAAGGGGAAATAGACAAAGTAAGGCTTTCAGCCAGTTTTGTGTAGGATAAAGAATCCTCTTTCAGGTGCCACTAAGAAACCAAGAACATGATCTGCCTGGATGAAACCAGAGAACCTATCTGTGATTAAACTGTGACAGAGAATCAGGTCTGGGAGCAGGAGAGAAAGAAATTTAGTGAACAGGAAAGAAAATGGGAAGAAAAACTATATTTGATGTGCAGCCTATCTCTGCCAGGCACTGTGCTGGGAAACTCTTGAGGTGATTATTTTTCTAACCTCATTTTATAGACAAAGTAACAAGCTCAGAGGTGAAATAGCTTAACATTCACTTAGTTATTATGTAGTGCTGTCTAGATTTTAACACAGACCTGTCTAAATTCAAAGCCCATGTTTTCCCCACGATAGCTGGTCCCTTTGAAAGTCACATTAGATCTTTTCTTGAGACTCGTGGTGATGATTTAGCAGCTTAGTCGTGTCTGACTTTTGCAACCCCATGGACTGTAGCCTTCCAGGCTCCTCTGCCCATAGGATTTTTAGAATAAACATTCCTAATCTCCCAGCAGATTCTGTGGCTGGCCTCTCGGCTCTCCTTCCTGGCTCTAGTACAGAGCAGCCAGGAGCTTGTCCTCACCTAACTCTTTCTACACCCAAGCAAGATGATTCAAAGAACAAAGAGGGCATTGACATAGTGCTTGCTGCTGCTGCTGCTGCTAAGTCGCATCAGTCATGTCCGACTCTGTGTGACCCCATAGATGGCAGCCCACCAGGCTCCACTGTCCCTGGGATTCTCCAGGCAAGAACACTGGAGTGGGTTGCCATTTCCTTCTCCAATGCATGAAAGTGAAAAGTGAAAGTGAAGTCGCTCAGTCATGTCTGACTCCTAGCGACCCCATGGACTGCAGCCTACCAGGCTCTTCCGTCCATGGGATTTTCCAGGCAAGAGTACTGGAGTGGGGTGCCATTGCCTTCTCCCGACATAGTGCTTAGGAGGACTAATAAGCCAACTGGGACAGCTTTTGGGTGAGAGTCCTTAAGTCCCTACTGCCCTAACTCAACACTGGGGACAAGAGAAAAGACCAGTCACAGAATCTGCTTGGAGATTAGAAACGTTAAATCTCAAGAAAAGGTCTAATGTGAATCATTGGTGACTCTCCCTCAGTTACAGAGAGGATGAGATTATTTAAATACATTTCAAAAGATCTCTGTTGGACAGCTACAGGCTTACTTCTGCTCTTGGTTTATCATTCATTCATTCAAGAAATATATTAAGTACCAAGATGTTAGGCAATGTGTTTGGCAAAAGCATACAGCAAATGTGAAAGGCACAGACTCTGTGGGCAAGGATTAGCTTACCCACTTCAGGTTTTCTACCTATAAAACTCTTCTGTTCCTATGAAGCTCTACTTTGAACTCCCTTCCTCTGCACAGGTCAAGGCTTCTTTAATTCGTGTTATGGCCCTGCTTACAATTCTTTGATCATTTTTACCACATTATATTCTCCAGGCATGTCTTTTCCCCACCTAGAAACCCTGCAAAGGTGCAAGCAGGAACTATGGCTAATGCATCTCTCTGCCCTCATCAACTAAGCTAAAGCTTGGCACAAAGTGTATGCTCCATAAATATTGGTGAAAAGAATCAGCATGATTATGAGTATTGTGCTACATAATCTCGCACATGTGTATGTGTATGATGCAGCCAACCTTTCAAGACATTTCCATCTCCTTTCTTTCATTTGGTTTAGAGAGTTTGGTCTGGTGGATTCCGTGGATGTGAGAACACTTTGTAAAATATGAATGGTAAGGATTGTTATGAACCATATTGAATATGACTAGCCCTGAGGCCCGGATACTTTAGGTAACATACTTAAGGTCATGCAGCAGGAGTCTGTGCTAGAATCTGTGTCTCATGACATCTGTTTCTGGACTTCTCCTCCCTGCATCAGGGATCATTGACAAAAGAAAAGAACACAGTACTCAGGAACTCCCTAAATTGCAAACTCCCAGGAGTGGAGATAGTGGTGCTCTGCCTAGATCTTTGGGGCCAATGCACCCATCATCCAGCTGCTGAGACCATGGGCTACTGACAACTCACAGCTACAGCCCTCACTGTGCATTTTCCTGGGCACAGGGTCATAGCCTTTCATCCAAGGCTATGACCCCTCCTGGGGAGCAACTCATGACCAGTGACAGACTGATGCAAGGATACAAAGATCTGGTTCCATTGTATCATTTTGGGACAACTCTGAGGAGCCATATCAGCTTCAGAACTCCCAGGAGGATCAGCTGAGGTTTCAGTTGCAACCACAATGTGGGTTAGCTTCTCCCTCTGCCCACTCTGGCTTCCTCACTTCCTTATTGATGTGTCTCCCAAGAGCGCTCTCCAAAAGACCTGCAAGCCACTCTCCACCTTAGTCTATTTCCCAGGGAATTGATCTCTCCCTCAAGAACTCTTCCCTGGCACTGAGCCTGTCCAAAGTAGTTGTCAGTAATAATAAACAACTGGGATGATAGAATATAGATGGAGGCAGTTAGTGGTTCTAGCAAATCCAAATTGAAGATAAGGCAGCTGGTAAGAGATTGGCAGTGTAGGAAAAGGCAAGTTATGGTCACTGAATAAGAACTGGCCACTAGAGGGCCCAGCACTACACTTCTATAGCTCTGCTGCTATCATCGAGCAAAATTCTAATTTTGCCCTTGACTTGGCAGACACCACCTAACTGTCTACACTAGGGGGGAAACTGCTGGTCCAATGCTTCCTTCTCTTTTATCTACGCCATGAACCTCAGTGTCCTAGCCTGTTCCAATACCCTGTCACCATCTATACCGTTACATATAAATATGTTCCCATAAATCAAAGCTTCCAAAACCTATGTTTTCCCACCCACTGTTCTCATTGTTCCCACGGGGTTCCAAAGATCAGAAATGTGGAAGTCCAAACAGTTGACTGCTGCAATTCTTGCCCAGAAATGGAGAGAATCAGCAACATAACCTGTCTAGTCCTGTCACACCTCCTTCGCCACCCTGCTTCCCCAGTTTACAGTAAAGACACACAGGATTACATGTGAATTATAGTAGCCAAGGGAGAAAGGTGTCATGGGAGTCTACACAGAACATGAAAAAGTTTGAGAATATTGTGTGTGAATTAATGATTGCTTAATTAAATCAATGATTTTTTTTTCCTGTGTGGACTTAGTGAAAAGATTTATAGAAAATTTTTCTCTATATCCTTTATGGAAGGACAGTTAGTCCTTTGTAGGCTGGGAGGCTTTCTTTGAGGAATGGGGAGGGAGGGTCTGGACCATTTAGAGGTCTCTGTTTCCAACATATACATCCTTTTTTTTTTTTTTTAATGTATTCTTTTTTTAATTGAATGAAAATTCTTTAAAATCTGTAGCTCTTTTTATGATTTCTAAAAGTTCCACACACATAATTTCATGTAATCCCATAAAAACTTTTCCCCCCTTACTCCTATATGACCCTTCCCCCTTCCTTCTCCCCACTGGTAGCCACTAGTTTGTTCTCTAAATCCATGAGGCTGCTTCTTTTTTGCTTTATTCACGAGTTTCCGACATATACATTCTCAAAAGGACAGAGCTGGGTTGTTTGGGTGGAGGAAAGCTCTGAAGATTAAAGAGGAGCAGACTTGGAGTCTACACAGGCAGGAGGATGGAGGGGAGGTGCGGACCTGAACCTGGCTCTCTTCCAGTGTCTCTGGCAGCGGTGACTACAAGCACACCCAAGGAATGAACACTAAGCCATGGCTTTGGGAGCATACAAGAGTTCTTGGGGACTCGGTTTAGAACAGAATGATCAGATGCTTTGAGCAACTGGGCGAGATACATCTGACTTGGAAAAATGAGCTACAACTTCAATGGACTGAAGATAGTTCCCCAGGTTTTCTAGATTGGGTAAGCCCTGAAGGTGTGTTTTTTTGTTTGTTTTTGTTTGTTTGTTTTTGTTTGTTTGTTTTTTTTAATCCCCATAAAAGTTCTGATACTGAATGTCCCACCAACCTGATAGGTGAGGCTGAAGTTAAATTTGATTTGAATTAGAAAAAATAAAATGTAATTTGATTCAGAAAAAAAGTAACTACATCTAATGTCTTTGCACTTGCTATTGAACAATTTAA
The DNA here is from genome assembly GCF_029378745.1 of Bos indicus. Lineage (NCBI taxonomy): Eukaryota > Metazoa > Chordata > Mammalia > Artiodactyla > Bovidae > Bos > Bos indicus. The sequence goes on along the minus strand of NC_091774.1, from coordinate 54,268,154 downwards.
ATGGGTTCCAATAGTTGGAGCTCTGATGTGTGTTGGTTGCACAGTCGTGTCCAACTCTTTGTGACCCCATGGACTATAGCCCACCAGGCTCCTCTGTCCATGGGATTCTCCAGGCAAGAATACTGAAGTGGGTTTTCATTTCCTTCTCCAAGGGATCTTCCCAACCCAGTGATCGAACCTGGTCTCCCACATATCATGGAGCTCTGATATCACAATAGTAAATCTAGCCTGGGTAGGTTAATAAAAGAATAGGAATAATGTTTTGAGAGACTATCATGTGTTAGGCAATGCACTATTGCACAGCAGTCCCCAACCTTTTTGGCACCAGGGGCTGGTTTCGTGGAAGACAATTTTTTAACAGACCAAGGTGGTGGGGATGGTTTCAGGATGATTCAACTGCATTACATTTTTTTTTTTTTAATCTGTGCTGAGAGATCTGACTTGGGTGTTGGATAGTGCCAAGAGTGGGGTTGGACGGGGTGGCACTAGAGGAATTATGCCACTTTGATTTTGTTTCACAAAACTAATAAGCTGAGGAAATTCCTATGAAAAGAGGCTGCCACTGGGATCTCATTCCTGCTCAAACCAGTCTTCGAAATTTCCTCCCTCTCTCAACAGCACTTACATCCTATGAGTCACTAAGACTTCCTTCCCAATTTCTCACAGCTGTTCTGTTTCTCTTCACCTCCCCTCTTTGGTTCCAGTCCTCAGTTCTGACTTGGTTAACTTGTGAAAAAGTTTCTAACTGGTCTTCCTGCTCCATTTTTTTTTTTTTTTTTTTTGGCTGTATTCTGTGGCATGTGGAATTTTTATTCCCCAATCAGGAATCGAACCTACACCGCTTACAGTGGAAGCCCAGATTCTTAACCACTGGATTGGCAGGAAATTGCCAATATATTGCCTCTATTCGTTTTTGCTGATTGTATGACAGGAGGTCCTTGAATGATATCTAAGATGTACAAAATTTTATCCTGGAAGAAATAGGATTCGGGGAGTTTTGTGGGCATGACATAATCATGCCCATGGAAATCACTACATGGCAGAATGGAGAATGGTTTGGAGAACATCAAAACTAGGGGCAAAGGGGCTTTCCTGCATTACATTTATTATGCACTTTATTTCTATTATTATTATATCACCTCCACCTCAGCTTATCAGGCATTAGATACTGGAGGTTGAGGACCCCTGATATTACATTTAACCCTCACACTCTACCGATGAGGTAGGCTGAGACCAAGAAAACTTAACTGGGTCAACCCCAGGTCACATGGTTAGTAAATGGCAGAATCAGATTTGTTGGACTCCACTTCTATCTAGCTTCTATACTCACACATTCCCGGTCATCTAGCCAAGCATTCACAGACATCTAGTCCATTGGTCACTAATTCATTTAGCCAGATATTCACTTAGACAGTGAGTGGCATCAATATAGTTATTCTGTTATTTGAACAGTAAGATAGATCTAGTAGTAGCTTGAAGAACAAAAGAATCTTAGAATTATAGAATGTTTGCCCTGATATCTGTATATTACAAATACTAATACACATATATTAGACTGAGGTAAAGATGAGAGATATAATCTCTCTGTCTCATACACATATATACATGCACACAGAAAAAGCTACAAAATTTGCTACATTATTTTATGAGATCCAGTGCAAAATGAAAATGCAAAACCCCTTGTTTAAAAATTATTAAGAATTTCAAAGGACTTCCTGGTGGTCCAGTGGTTAAGAGTCTGTCTTGCAATGCAGGGGATGCAGGTTTGATCCCTGGTCGGTCTGGGATCCCACATGCCGAGAAGCAGCTGAACCTTCATGCTGCAACTCCTGAAACCCGTGTGCTCTGGAGCTTGTGCGCTGCAACTGTTGAGCGCATGTGGCACAACCAGAAAGCCTGAACCACAGCAAAAGCTCTCACATAATCTAATGAAGATCCCACATGCCACAACTAAGACCTGATGTAGCCAAATAAATGGATGAATGAACGAAGAAAGAATTTCAAGATGATGATAGCAGATTATACCAAGCATGAAATGAAGTGAAGTCGCTCAGTCATGTCCGACTCTTTGAGACCCCGTGGACTGTAGCCCGCCAGGCTCCTTGTCCGTGGGATTCTCCAGGCAAGAATACTGGAGTGGGTTGCCATTTCCTTCTCCAGGGGATCTTCCCAACCCAGGGATCGAACCTGGGTCTCCTGCATTGCAGGCAGACGCTTTATCCTCTGAGCCACCAGGGAATCTCCTAATACCAAGCATGGGGCCCCTCTAAGGACCCTGATGGCATGTCAGTGCCTGGCACAGAGTACATGTGCAATAAATGGTAGTCCTTTTCACTCTCTAGATTATTGATTGTAACCCTCTCCTTTTGCAACTGAGCAAACTCAAGTTCAAAGAAGATGAAAAATGCAAGTTACAGCAGAGCCAGGACCACAATCCAGACCTCCTCTCTTCCCAGTCAGTAGTCTTCACCTCAGCATTTCCCAAGTGTTCTGTGTACAGTAATAATAGATACTCCATGAGTAAAAGTTTCCATCAATACACAAGTTTGCAAAACACTGGGTTAAGGGTAAGGAGACATCTTTTTCAGAGCTCTTCAAGACTTTTCTATGAACGACATGAATCTCCATGACAAAGATATAAAATGAAACATCCCCCCACTGCCCATCCCCACTGTATGAATATGGAATCCTTTCTCAGGAGCATGTTAAATATCTCTTAGAATGCTTTCTTATACATTACTGCAGGGCAGTGGAAGTTTCCATGAAGTTTGATCTTGGGGGTGTGGTTGTTCTTATTCTAAATTAGAAGTAAACATATTCCTTCCATTAGGTCTTTTTGTCCACATCTCTGCCTCAGCTGACTTGTGAGCCTGAGGATATAAAAATAATGAAAACCAGACTCTAGAAAGAATATATTTATTTAGAGTCACCTAATTGCATCCAAAAGGCAGATCCATTCTGCCTCTCTCCCAGGAGTAGGAATATAGAGAAAAAACATACACCATGACCCCTGAATTCTTTCCGTGCTTGGTAATTTGCTCACAGCTTCCACATCACAAAAGTATCAGTTGTAGTCCCTTATGAAAGCACACAGGAGGCCAGGAATGCATGATTCTCATGTTAGCTCTTCCTCTATTAGCTGCTGGACCTAGACTAATTCATTCCTCTGCAGAGTGAAGGACAGGGAAGCCTGGAGTGCAGTAGTTCATGGGGTCACAGAGTCGGACACGACTTGGCTACTGAACAACAACAATCCTCTTATTCTTATTGAAAACCCTCTTGCATCAAATTAACCTCTAAAGGGCTTCCATACACTTATATTTTGTCTGTAGCACTCCTCCCCCTGGGCCCTTGAGTATGTCTTTGGGGCACAGTTGGAGAACCAGCAGACTAAATGATATCCACAGTCCCTTTCAGTTCTGATAATCTGTAATTCAAGTTTGTATGTAGTTTTGCAAGCTATTGCCTCCACCTGTTAATAAAGGACCCTAGCTCCTTGAGAAATGCATCTCTTAATTTCTTAGAGGCCCAAAGAGTGATTCTCACTCACTGGGTTATGAGATGCCAGGTGATGCTAACCCTTCCTGAGTCCCCAGTCTACAGATCCATTATATGAATTGTGCAGAGGAGAGAAGAACACTTTTCTCCCACCATTGTGCTACATGAGCTCTCAGTAGGTACTCTTTATGCCTTTTGCAGAGGCTTCCCTGGGGGCTCAGCTGGTAAAGAGTCGGCTTGCAATACAGGAGACCCAGGTTTGATCCCTGGGTCGGGAAGATCCCCTGGAGAAGGGAATGGGTTGCCTGGGAAATCCCACAGACAGAGGAGCCTGGTGGGCTACAATCCATGGGTCACAAAGAGTCAGACATGACTGAGCAATTAAGCATGCATGCATGCATGCCTTTTTAACTTGCAGAGTTTTTAGCGAAGCAGCTCTTCTATATTTTGCTGATTACTCCTCACCTGCATCCGCCTCCATAAATCACTAAGCATGAACCAATGGTGGGGTAGGGACAGGGCTGCAGTGAGGCCAGGAAGCAAATGTGAGTGATAAACCTAGCACCGGTTGAACTTTGACTCACTTGTGTTTGACTCTGACGATTCTGTTGCTGGACACAATTGCCTAACTCCTTGCTTTTTTTAGGATGAGTTCCTGCCCAAAGAGACCTAAGGTCTTCATGAAAAATAGACTTTTGAGTTGGGCCCACTAAGGTGGAAGTGCCTGTTTGGGTCCTCTGGGAAGCAGATGTCAAAATGAAGCAAGAAATGCAAGAGACTTACTAGGAGAAAATATCTCGGAAGGATACAGAGGAGAAGGAGGAATAGGTGGGAGAGCCATAAATTGCAATGCAAGAGAGATGCCTTTGAAAGGAAAGGAAGAAGGAAGGAGGCTTGAGCAGGAAAAGCCTCAGACTGATGCAGCTCTGAGACAGTCTGAGCCAGGCCAATCAAATGCCACAGAACAAGACTGACCATTGGAGGATCCCCATGTTAGGCAGCAATGGCTTGGTTCTAGCATGTCTGCAGTGCTCACTGACAGAGAGAAAGAGAAGGAGAGCATGACTGTGGTGTAAACACCACAATACACTGTGAAGGTGTTACAGCCAGAGGCTGTCAGTTAACAACACTCTTCCTGGCAGGCTCTCTGTGTGGGAGATCTGAGCAGGGTACTCCCCATTCCAGCCGCACAGGCATGTACCCACCTGTGTGAATTCAAAAAGTGAATACAATTTAAGCTCAAGCTTAGGCACATTTGACATATTTATTACAAATATTTATTGAGCCTATAAAAAGTATTACACTAGGCACTATAGCAGCCCTACCCTCTCCAGTGGAATGACTGAGTCTGAGAAGGTTTCAGATATCCTGGTAAGTTTTTTATCACCATTATTGTCAACACAAGGCATGTTTTATTTTCCTGGGCTCCAAAATCACTGTGGTCGGTGACTGCAGCCGTGAAATTACAAGATGCTTGCTCCTTGAAAGAAAAGCTGTGACAAACCTAGATAATGTATTAAAAAGCAGAGATATCACATTGCCAACAAAGGTCTGTATAGTCAAAGCTATGCTTTTTCCAGTAGTCATGTATGGATTTGAGAGCTGGACCATAAAGAAGGCTGAGTGCTGAAGAATTTATGCTTTTGAACCGTGGTGCTGGAGAAGACTGAGTCCCTTGGACAGCAAGGAGATCAAACCAGTCAATTTTAAAGGAAATCAATCCTGAATATTCATTGGAAGAACTCATGCTGAAGCTGAAGCTGAAGCTCCAATACTTTGGCTACCTGATGCAAAGAGACAACTCATTGGAAAAGACCCTGATGCTGGGAAAGATTGAAGGCAGGAGGAGAAAGGGATGACAGAGGATGAGATGGTTGGATGGCATCACAAACTGAATGGACATGAGTTGAGTCAACTCAGGGAGACAGTGAAGGATAGAGAAACCTGGCGTGCTGCAGTCCATGGGGTTGCAAAGAGCTGGACATTAATAGCGACTGAACAACAACAAGGCATGTTTTACTAGCCTCATTGTAAGTGGTGCTAGTGGTAAAGAACCCGCCTGCTAATGCAAGAGACATGAGAGACATGGGTTTGATCCCTGGGTCATGCAGATCCTCTGAAGGAGGAAAGGGCACACTCCAGTATTCTTGCCTGGAGAATCCCATGGACAGAGGAGCCTGATGGGCTACAGTCTATAGTGTCTCAAAGAGTCAGACACAAGTGAGGCGACTTAGCACACATTGTGTACTAACACTGGGTCAAGCTTAATACAACAAAGAAAAATCCTTAAGAAGCTCAAGATAAGGTTCCAGTATAATATCCCTCCCCCTTAGGAAGCTCAGAGGAGATTTTTGAATATTTCTTTCATGCCAATCACCAAATGTACCAAGGAGGAAGGAACCTTTTAGTAGAATTGACCTTGGAGTTTACCAGAGAGACCTTGAAACTTATCTGGCAGCCAACCGGGTGGCACAAGGGCTTGCTCCACCCCCAGGACCATGCCAGCCAAGAGTTAGGATTTGCTGAGAGGCAGGCCCAACACCTGTTGTAGCTCCTGGATCACAGTCAAATTTGGGAGGGAAATGGGGGAAAAGAGGAAGGAACTGGGAAAGAGGGATTTGTAGTGGGAAGAGATAAGACAGCAGGCTTTTCAGAAGCATGCCAGAATTCATCTCAACCTCACCACTTGGCAAAAGAGATAGTGCCTGTGGCAGAAAGAATACTGAGCATGACACCCAAGCTCTGCCTCTAACTCCCTGGCTGACCTTTGTCACTCAATGCCCCTGTGGGCCTCTGCTCCTTGGCTATAATCTGCAGAGCTAGGCCAGACACTCCTTAAAGTTCTTCCCATTTGAACACCCTAACATTCTTTTCTCCCCCCAAAATGGATTTTTACTGTATCTACCAACAAAATGAACCAAATACTATTTTTCATTTTAATCTCACAGTTTTTTGATACTTAAAAAATTTTAGAGGATAATTACTTTAAAATATTGTGATGGTTTCTGCCATACATTAACATGAACCTGCCATAGGTATACATATGTCCCCTCCCTCTTTAACCCCCCTCCCACCTCTCTCCCACCTAAACAGACATTTCTCCAGAGAAGACATACAGATGGCTAATAAACACATGAAAAGATGAACAGCCTAACATTATAACAGCTTCCAGAAAACAATCCTGGAAGAGCTTGCAGAGAGGCATGAACAAGTGGGGGTGTAGGATGCAAAGAATTTCCAGTGAACTCAGGAATAATACAACATAATATAACATAATGAAACATGACATAGCAAGCATTGTGATAGGTAGCAGAATGTAGGAATAGGGGCCAGTAAAAATCTCTAAAGTTGATTTCATTTCATGATCAAGACATTCAGGACATCCAAATATGACTCTACCTTTATATACAGGTGCAGTTGATCCAGGGAGGAAAATATTTTCCCCTGTCAGCTGGGGATCTGAGATTCATAAACATAAAAGATCTGAGATTCATAAACATTCCATCAATACATGAACCTCACTATTATTAAAACAAAGAGAAAGCACTGTCCCTGTCCTTTGCTGACACTTCTCCAGTTTTCTCTTATAAAAATGAACCATTTCTACTCCCCTTTCAGCCTACATTTTCTGTTTGTTTTTTTACAGATAAGAACGCTGGGAGAGGAGAGCATACTGTGAGGTTTTCCCCCAGGCCTAACATTTTAGGATTCTAAGAACAGGATTGCATGTTCCCTTCTCATCTCTCTCTCTTTCTGAGCTAAGAAAACACCACAGTTAAAAAACAAAAACAAAAAACCTGCAGTCCAAGGAATGGCATAATTAGCAGCCAATCAGGAGAAGGCTCCAGGCCCTCATACACTGCACCTTCCAGGCTAGCCCCTCCCAGAGAGGATCAGGTTTTCTCTTGGGGTTTCTTCCCTTTTGAATTAAGCACGACTGACGGCTGTAGTCCAGAAACACAAACCCTAAACCTAGTCTCCGGTAGACAAACAGGTCTGGGAAGATTGTATGACCCGCAGGGATAGAGTGCTCTGGGCTCCCCGGGAGACCAGGCTCGGGTGAAGGGAAAATATGTCCATGGGGATGCAAGAGCAGCCATGGGAGGACTGAGTTACCTAAATAAATAAATAGTTTGGCAGCAGACCCAGTTTATGCCTGGGCCTCCAGGTAGGGAGTCTGCTAACTCACTCTTAGCCTTTGGGTCTCAGCTTAAATCGGATTTCCCCGGGAAGCAGGTGCCTCACAAGGCTGTGCAGGTTGCACACTGCACATACCTGGGATGTGTCACAGCATAGATATTACAGATTTACATATTTTTATGACAGTTTTCCAGCAGTTGGTCGTCAAGTGTTTTGAGGAAAGGCATCTTGCTTTGCTGATTCATAAAATGGTGCCACATGGGCTCCAGTGATCCTGCTGAGAAGCCTCTTCTAACTCAGCTCAGGTTCAATGCTCCTCTCATCAGCTGCAGAAGGACCCTGTACTTCCCCTACCACCACATCGACCACACTTTATTTTAAATGCCTGTTTACTGGTCTTATCCATTCTGGATCATCAGCTTTGTGCAGACAGAGTCTGTGTCTTGTCCAACAATGTACCCTGCTCTGAGAAGGGTGCTTGGCCTAGTGCAGGCTCCATGGTATTTGGTGAATGAATGAGCAACATATTCTGAGCCAGCCCAATGCTCTTGCCCAAGTGGACAGAGAGCCTAGCATAGTAGAAAGAGTCCTAGCCATATCTTGGGTTCAAGACCTTGCTCTTCCTCTCCCAAACTATGTGATTTGGGGTGAGTCGTGCTGTGACTTTACCCCAGTGTCCTTGATGCAGAATAGGGATAACCCTGCCTTGCCCTGTCCCCCTCAAAGTGTCATTGTGAAGGACAATTTAAACTTCCACTTGGCAAACTATAAACATAGACGAAACAACATGTGAAGTAAACAGCTGTTCCAGGGAAGCTGGACCTTTGAGAAGCCCAGGACCAGGAGTAGCCTTGTATCTGGACACAGTGGCCTCCAAGAGACAACTCAGGATTTCTGGGTCAGACAGTACTTTTTCAGTTGCTAGGAACAGAAACCTAAAAATGTTAAAAAGCAAATGTATTACTTCATATGACAAGGGGAAAGGTGTAGCTGGGCCTCCAGGACAATGGAAATAGACACAAGGATGCAGCGAGGTAGACATCCTTCTGTTCTCCCCTTTATCCTGTCCCTCGCTGCCCCCACCCCCACCCCCCGCATCTGTCTCCCTCTCGTTTCCGCCTGCCTACTACAGATGGGCTCACTCAACATAGCAAGGGACATGGCTACCTGCAGTTTCTGGCTCCATCTCACAGTTTTGCCATCTGAGAGGGTTGTTGCTGTTTAGTTGCAAGTCAAATCCGATTTTTTGTGACCCCATGGACTGTAGCCTGCCAGGCTCCGCTGTCTGTGGGATTTCCCAGGCAAGAATACTGGAGTGGGCTGCCATTTTCTTCTCCAGGGGAACTTCCCGGCCCAGGGATTGAACCCACATCTCCTACTTGGCAGGTGGATTCTTTACTGCTGAGCCACCAGGGAAGACCAACTGAGGGAAGTCTCTCTCAGAGGGACTGAGCCCCTTCTCTTAATTCCAATTTGCAGAATCTCCCTTTGCCCTGGCTTGAGTGATGTATCCAACTCTACACGAATGGTGAGGGACACGATCTCTGGCCCACATTGGAACCACATGACTAGAGTGGGGCAATCAATGTGCCAACAGAAGGAAGGTTACTGTTCTAAGAAGAATGGATGGGTGCCAGGGAGACAAAATAATAAATGTGGTGCATCTCCATTTTCTGAAAGAATTCCCACACTGAGACACGAAATGCTACCATTTGCAATCAATTAGCTTTGGTTTGGATTCTGCTCCTCTAGACTCATTTTATCACATGAGTTCCCTATAACACAAGGAGGTGAGCAGAAGGATGGGCAACAAAGTAAAATCAGAGTGTGATTTCCTCTGCAAACCTTCAGTGAATAATGAAAGACCAACCATAAATCCAAAAAGGTTTGTTTCCTTTTTAGAAATGGTATCTACTGACCTCACCTGCTCAACATCAGACCCTAAAATCCTCTGTACTTTGTCCAGGTTGTGGATCGAGAGATAATTTTACTGAAATAGAATACTATTCATCCAGTCTGACCGCTTTCACTTTCTGTCCTACAGCAGAACAGAGACAAGACCACCCTCTTTCTCATTGTAAATAGTCCAAACCACACACCTCACAGATGGAGAAACCAGTCTCTGAGCGGGAATATTTCTTATCCAACCTCACATATTAAAAGGGGGTTAATGGCCACATCAAGAGCAGATCCCATGTCATCTGACACTTGTTTTTCTCATGGGGCCACCCTTTGTTTTTCTGCACACTTATATCCCGAAAAATGAGCTACCCTTTCATCTCACCTTCTTCCCATTCTTTTGTCTCTCTGGATCACCTACTGGGCTACTTTCTCTAGGTCAGTTTTACTGTATTACTGTTTAGTCACTTCTAGGTCCCAGTCAATTGGCTATTGCCTTAGTCTCAGCTGTCAGAAATGAGAGATTTCCCCATCAAATACACAATATTCTCTTCACTACTCTTCAACATAAATCCACTATTTAAGCAAACCAGTCTTGACTCGTGGCAGAATTTCAGGCATCAACTTGTTCACTCATGTTTATCTCTCAGATATCCATTTAGATTATTTTATTTTGGAAGTGAAATATTTTTTATTTGGTCTGTCTCCCCTGGCTGAGTCAGGAGTACCTCCTACAAGCACCATTAGTGCCCCATACTTCCTCCAACAAACATGTATAATATCACCCTGGACAGTAATTGCCTGCTTATTTTATCTCTGTTCTCTACTGAAATTTCTGTGAGCACAGAGACTATTCATTCCTGTTTCCCAGTACTATTGTTTCCCCCAAGACCTAAGCAAAGAGCGCAGCACATCACAAATGCTGCGTGAATATTTATTGAATGCATGACCAACTCTGACTAAATGGTTTCTAATTATTTTCACAGTAGTGATCAAATGACAAAAAGATGTGAATATTAATACTTTACAGTTGAACACGTTATATGAAGGACTTATTATGTCAAAAGAACTCATTAAGCTGGCTATCACTATAATAAAAACCTTCTTTGCTTCTGATACGGGGATGCAAAAAAAAAAAAAAATCAACGTTTCATCCACAAAAGACTCTTAAAATGTTTAAAAGGGTCCTACTACTGCCACAGGTAAACATCATCACCAGAGTCAAATGCTGCCTTTGTAACATTATCCTGACCTCAAGGGCAGGCTGGACACCCTGCCTCTGGTCTCTTCCTCAATCTACTTGGTATTCCTGTACTGAGTGTTCACCGTGAGTCAGTTCCTAAATTTTCACATGCGTTATCTCATTTAATTCTTACAACAGCCCTAGGAAGAGAGTTCTATTTTTATTTCCTTTTAACAATAGGAATACCAAGACACAGGGAGGTTATACAACTTATGCAAAGACACAGAACTATCACCTGGAATATTCAAACCCAGCTCTTGCTCTTAATTGCTGTAAGACTGTTCTTTCTAATAAGTTCATGGACAACAATCTTCCATCTTTCTTAGAATGGCCTCCTCCTGTTATCTAAACACACCTAAGGCCAACCAGCTAGGAATTGAGGTAGATTAAGTATGGCCACAAATTCTTTTCAGTTCCTTTTCCAACTCCATGCATCTAGAATATAATTTTATTAAGAATTTGAAGAAGTCTGGTAGACTATCTTATTGAATAATCTTGTGGTCCAGACAATAAAGAATCTGCCTGCACTGCAGGAGACCCAGGTTTGATCCCTGAGTCAAGAAGATCCCTTGGAGAAGAAAATGGCAACCTACTCCAGTATTCTTGCCTGGAGAATCCCATGGACAGAGAAGACTGGCGGGCTACAGTCCCTGGGTCGCAAAGAGTTGGACATGACTGTGCTACTAACACTATGCTATGCTACGCTATCTCTGACAAAGAGTAGTATGTATCATGGAAACAATACTAGCTTTGGAACAAGGAAGATCTAAAGTAAAAACTTGACTGTTTTTGTTACCTATGGTTGTGTAACAAACCACTCCATAACTTAACTTTTAGAAAAACAGCAATTTATTATTTCTCACAATTATGTGAATCAGCTGGGCAGTTCCTCTGAGGATTTCACTTGAACTCATTCATGGATTGGCAATTAGTGGGATGGAATATTCATCATGGCCTCATGTCTGGCTTTGTTGGGGTGCCTGCCACATGGCTATTCATCTTCCAGAAGGCTAGACCAGTTTCCATAAATGGTGGTGTTGGTGAGAGGAACTGAAAAGAATTTGTGGCCATACTTGATCTACCTCAATTCCTAGCTCTTTGGCCTTAGGCAGTTTATTTCTCCTGAGATCAGCTTCCTTATCTGGGAAATTGTGAAAGTAATCCCAATTGTCTTGGGTTCTTATAAATATATGATAATATATGTCAAGTACCTAGGAAACTCCCTGCCATTAAACAACTATTTATCTACTGTTATTTTCATTTGCTCTAAGTCTTATAGTTACTTAACATTCCTAGGGTCTGGAGTGAATGCTTCCTCCTTCTCCCTATCATCTCTGCAGTCTGCTTAAATCCTGTACTTCAATCAAAACCCAGTTCTGGTCTCATCTTCACAAAAATTTCCAAAATCAGTAGGCTTCAATAATTGTCCATATTAGGAAATTCCAAAGTTCTATTTATAAATTAAATGTTCCCAGCCTTTCCTCATCCCTGAAGAAAAAAATAGATACATGTGAAAGAATTTATTGTTGTGCACAATTTGTAACTTCTGGCTGCTGCTGCTGCTAAGTCACTTCAGTCGTGTCCCACTCTGTGCGACCCCATAGACGGCAGCCCACCAGGCTCCCCTGTCCCTGGGATTCTCCAGGCAAGAACACTGGAGTGGGGTGCCATTGCCTTCTCCGAACTTCGGCTAGTTGGATATAATTCTACCCTGTTTCCCTCAGTTGAAGAAAGTATACTGAAATGTGGATAGAAATGTCTTTATTAGGCTAATTTATTTTATAAAGGTAAATTGTTTGCAAAATTTGCTCCGTTATTAGCAACAACTTACTAAATCACTCATTTGCCACTAAGCATATGCCCCTTTATTTTTAAATCTTTTTAAAGATATGTCCTGTCTTCTAACTAGGTTAAAAACACTAATAAAAGACCCTGATACATATACACATACCTATATAAATATGTGCATATATATATATATATATATTTAATTTATCTTGTGGTTCTATCAAAGTGAACTGAACGTACTAGAAAGGCAATACATATAACCCAAACCCTTCCTGTTGAGATTTGTGTTGAGAATGAGCATGAAGCCGCTTGGACAGTGAGAAAGAAAATTGGATTTAGAAGCACAGGTTCCAGGCTTATGTGCTGGATTCTGGATCAAGAAGTACCTATTTATTCTTTAAACTTCTATGTTAAAATACAAGAAAAATTGGATAAATAGAGTGGGGGCCCTTGAGCACTCAAAACTCACTGTCTTAGGCCAATAATTCTCAAAGATCAGAGGGGAGGCCATTTTTATCAAAATACACAGGCTTGATCCTTCCCTTCTCTTGCTCATTGATGTACTCTTGGATGGGAAGGCAACAGAGAAAGATATATTTGGGAAATGGTCTCCTGCTGAGAACCACTATAGTATTAGAATCAGATTAATCAGTGTAGTTAGCTCCAACAGCTTTGTGCAATGGCAGGGAGAAAGCATCTTTCTCCATCAGTTCAGTTCAGTTCAGTCACTCAGTCATGTCCAACTCTCTGAGACCCCATGGACTGCAGCACGCCAGGCCTCCCTGTCCATCACCAACTCCTGGAGTTTACCCAAACTCATCTCCATTGAGTCAGTGATGCCATCCAACCATCTCATCCTCTGTCGTCCCCTTCTCCTCCCGCCTTCAATTCTTTCCCAGCATCAGGGTTGTTGCAAATGAGGCAGCTCTTCGCATCAGGTGGCCGAAGTATTAGAGTTTCAGCTTCGACATCAGTCCTTCCAATGGACACTCAGGACTAATCTCCTGTAGGATGGACTGGTTGGATCTCCTTGCAGTCCAAGGGACTCTCAAGAGTCTTCTCCAATACCACAGTTCAAAAGCATCAATTCTTCAGCGTTCAGCTTTCTTTATAGTCCAACTCTCACATCCATACATGACTACTGGAGAAACCATAGCTTTGACTAGATGGACCTTTGTTGGCAAAGTAATGTCTCTGCTTTTGAATATGCTATCTAGGTTGGTCATAACTTTCCTTCCAAAGAGCAAGCGTCTTTTAATTTCATTGGTACAGTCACCATCTGCAGTGATTTTGGAGTCCCCCAAAATAAAGTCAGCCACTGTTTCCATTGTTTCCCCATCTATTTCCCATGAAGTGATGGGACTGGATGCTATGATCTTAGTTTTCTGAATGTTGAGTTTTAAGCCAACCTTTTCACTCTCCTCTTTCACTTTCATCAAGAGGCTCTTTAGTTCTTCTTCACTTTCTGTCATAAGGGTGGTGTCATCTGCATATCTGAGGTTATTGATATTTCTCCTGGAAATCTTGATTCCAGCTTGTGCTTCATCCAGCCCAGTGTTTCTCATAATGTACTCTGCATATAAGTTAAATACGCAGGGTGACAATATACAGCCTTGACGTCCTCCTTTTCCTATTTGGAATCAGTCTGTTGTTCCATGTCCAATTCTAACTGTTGCTTCTTGACTTGTATACAGATTTCTCAAGAGGAAGGCAGGTCGTCTGGCATTGCCACCTCTTGAAGAATTTTCCACAGTTTGTTGTTGATCCACACAGTCGTACCAATATTCCCTTGGTATCTCTTTGGCATAGTCAATAAAGCAGAAATAGATGCTTTTCTGGAACTCTCTTGCTTTTTTGATGATACAGCAGGTGTTGGCAATTTGATCCCTGGTTCCTCTGCCTTTTCTAAAACCAGCTTGAACATCTGGAAGTTCATGGTTCATATATTGTTGAAGCCTGGCTTGGAGAATTTTGAACATTACTTTACTAGCGTGTGAGATGAATGCAATTGTGTGGTAGTTTGAACATTCTTTGGCATTGCCTTTCTTAGGGATTGGAATGAAAACTGACCTTTTCCAGTCCTGTGGCCACTGCTGAGTTTTCCAAATTTGCTGGCATATTGAGTGCAGCACTTTCACAGCATTATCTTTCAGGATTTGAAATATCTCAGCTGGAATTCCATCACCTCCACTAGCTTTGTTCATAGTGATGCTTCCTAAGGCCCACTTGACTTCACATTCCAGTATGTCTAGCTCTAGGTGAGTGATCACACCATCATGATTAATTGGGGCATGAAGATCTTTTTTGTACAGTTCTTCTGTGTATTCTTGCCACCTCTTCTTAATATCTTCTGCTTCTGTTAGGTCCATACTATTTCTGTTCTTTATTGAGCCCATCTTTGCATGAAATATTCCCTTGGTATCTCCAATTTTCTTGAAGAGATCTCTAGTCTTTCCCATTCTGTGTTTCCCTTTCCCATTCTGTGTTTCCCATTTCTTTGCACTGATCACTGATGAAGGCTTTCTTATCTCTCCTTGCTATTCTTTGGAACTCTGAATTCAAATGGGTACATCTTTCCTGTTCTCCTTTGCTTTCCGCTTCTCTTCTTTTCACAGCTATTTGTAAGGCCTCCTCAGACAGCCATTTTGCTTTTTTGCATTTCTTTTTCTTGGGGTGGTCTTGATCCCTTTCTCCTGTACAAGTCATGAACCTCCTTGTATCATGACTATTCTGATTATTAAGAGCTGTTTTTATTCAATTGAAACCAATAACTGTTTTTTCAAAGAAGAGTTACCAACTCCAGGAGACTGAAGAGGGAAACACAGAGATTCATAAGTATCCCAAGCTCTCTACAGTCTACTTACAGAACCCACTTGGCCAAATTCTAACTGTATATAAGCATTACCTTAAATGCTTTCCCTCTTGTCATGGCCAACTCCTAAAAGCCCTTATATTGATAAGAGTTTGCATAATGCCTAGAAGATAGCACCGTAGATGTTTGCTGCTTCTCCAGTTATGCAGAGGGACTACTCTCTCTGTAATAATTCATGTTAACAATTTGTTATGGTGGTGGTGTCGCTCAGTTGTGTCTGACTATTTGCAACCCCATAGACTGTAGCCCACTAGGCTCCTCTGTTCATGGAATTTTCTAGGCAAGAATACAGGAGTCGGTTGCCATTTCCTCCTCCAGGGAATCTTCCCAACCCAGGGATTGAACCTGGGCCTCCCGCATTGCAGGTAGATTCTTTACTGTCTGAGCCACCAGGGAAGCCCCAACAATTTGTTTTGGTTATATTTATATCTAGCACAGTAGGAGATACCAGAACATGCTTAATAAACATTTTTGGATTGACTAGAATGACCTGTACATCTTTTTTCTTTTCCAAGACAGTTGGGGGAACCCTCTAATTTAATACCACTCTGGATCTTAGTACCTCAGAGAAAAGTCTCTAATGAAAAGGAAAGAAGATGAAACCTTAGGGAAGTTGTAAGCAATTTAGCATTACTGAGTCAGGTGGGAATGTTTAATTTGCCTACTAAAGAGAGCAACATGATCTCCAGGGTACAGCAAGAACAAAGCTGCTGCTAATAAAAAGCCTTCACATTTGTTTAGCCCTTTATATTAGGTTACAAAGTGCTTTCATAGTGCTCATCTCACCTGAGCCCCCAACAACCTTGTTAGGTAGATGTTATTCATCTTAATTTTATAGAAGCAGAAACTAAATCTTAGATGGCTTTTGCAACATACCCCAAGTCACATAAATGGGAAATGCAGCAGAGTGAAGACTATTCCAAGGTTTTCCTCGTTGGATTAATTAGGGCTTTTGCAAGATGAGAAAGAAATTTAACATACAATAGTTTAAGCAGGAAATAGTTTAGATAGCTAATAGGGTATAAAAGATATGCGATTGTCTCCCCAATATCTATTCCCTTTTCTCTTGGTATCTCCCCTGTTTGTTGTTCATTCTCTGTTCTCCCCCTCCATCCCTAGTGTGAAGCCCACGTGCTTTGGGAAACTGACCCACCCCTGCCTGACTCAGGGAGGAGCTTATGCTTAAGTTTAAACTGATCAGTGTAATCCCACCTCCTGGCCACAGTCATCAGTTCAAAGATGAGCATGTGACAGACAATATATGGACTAATGAGAAGCAAGGAGAGGTTTGCTAAGAGTTTTAGGGAATTTAATGAGAAAGTATATGGAAGGAAATGTCTTCCATCAGATGTGAGGACACAACTTCCTTTTTACTATGTAGAAAACCAGCCTTAGAACAAAGATGTCAATGTGGATGGCAAACAGGGTCTTTAGTAACATTGCTAAACTACTAGATCAACTATTTTGGAAGCCCAGTATATCTCTGGACCTTGCAGTTTCATAAGCCATGAGCTATCTTGGTATACTTCATGGCAAGTAATAGAAAACTCAACTCAAATTGGCATAGACACTCACTGGCTTCTTGTTACTTGCCTGTTTGCCATGGAGTCTACTAAGGTAACTGAAGAAATGGAAGGAAGAGCTGTAGAAACAAGTGTTCCAGGGACTGAAATCCAAATCTTGGTAGCATCAGGACTTTCCCTCTTCATCTCGTACTTTAATTCTCCCTCATTCTCTTCTACTTGAGACATGCCTGTTCCACTATATGGCAAGTGAATGATCACCTGGCACCTCAGGGTATCAGAGAGAGTGCTGACAGGAAACAGGCCTTTCGGTTTGAGTCATGAGGAGAGTACAAAGAGATTGCATACACAAATATGGGTAGAAACACCACAAAGGATAATGTAGTGCCCCAGGCTAGAAACAGCCTGGGGGGAAGATGTTACCTCCTCAAAGCCTGACAGGATAGCGGAGGCAACAGATACTGGAATCTGAGACCAAAAAGCTGCGTGAAGAGGGTCACCTGAGAGGAGTTGTGCCAAGGGATAAATCAGATTGAGTTCCAGCCTAAATCGCCTCCTTCTAGTTAGCTGTTGGTGTTCTCCCTTGCCCAAACAGACTCGAAGCGGAGGAGAAGGAACCCTGTGGATGAACTCCATACAGGTCAACCCCATGAGGCAGAGTGAGCTGTGGGAGGGTGGAGGGTGGATGTAAAGGGGCATTTGGGTGGCTCAAACAGTAAAGAATTTGTCTGCAATGTGGGAGACCTGGGTTTCATCCCTGGGTCAGGAAGATCCCCTGGAGAAGGAAATAGCAACCCACTCCAGTGTTCTTGCCTGGAGAATTCCTTGGACAGTACAGACCACCAGGTCACAAAGAGTTGGAGACAACTGAGCAACTAACACTTTCACCTTCATGGAAGAATCCAGTGTACTAAGGTTAGCAGCCTCTGCAAAATAAGAGCATTTCTTTTGCACATCATCTGAATGTCAACATATAAATAATTCCTTACTCTCAACAAATACTCTATAGAGTTGACCTTGGAAGAGTATCAGGGAGAAGTTTATTATAAAAGAGTATCAGGGAGAAGTTTATTAAAAACATAAATATTACCATGAGTGGGCAGAATATTTAGATCTTACTTGATTTTCCACTGACCTTTTTAATTTATGATGTAAAATACAAGGCTAGGCTATTATAAACAACTCAGATCAATGTAGCAGTTTTATGATGGCAATCATGTCATTTCTTAGTAGTAGTACCACTAGATTAGAGCATTATTTTTACCACTGTTAAAACAATATTATTATTAAATTATAGCCAAATGGTTAGAAGTTGGACCTTTGCTCATAACAGCAAAACTGAAAACAACCTAAACTTTCTTGTCATATGCTTACAATGGAGTATTAATCAGGAATTAAAATAAAGTGACAAGAAAACTTTGGTAACACAGAAAATCCTAAAAGATAACATAGATTATTAAAATCTTTTTATAAGAATAAAAAATAAGTAAAACAAGCAATATGTGATAAAAAAAAAAAATACACCCCCTCCCCTAAAGTAATGATAAAAACAAAACCAGGAAGGTGGGAACCTAGGGGAATCTAGCTTCTTCTAAGGGGGAAGCTAGGGGTAGGGATAGGACTGGAGAACACAGAAAGATGTAAGTTATTTGTTGTTAGCTTGGATGGTAGATTCATGGATGTTTATTTATTAGTACAGATAAAAAATTGAAAAGCAACACATGAATAATAGATCTCTGCATTGGACCAGTGATGACATTGTATCATAAACCAAGGATCGTATTTAATCCAATACTCTCTTTACCAAGAATAGTGTTCATGGCAGCTTTATTTGCAATAAAGAACCTGAAAATAAACCAAACATCCAACCCAAACAACACCAACTAAAAAGTAGTGAAAGGTTAAAGAAAACCTGGCACCTCCATACAGTGAAATACTACTCAGCAAAAAAAAAAAAAAAAAAAAAAAAGCAGAGGGAGGGGTGGGGAACTAGGGATAAACATAATAACCTGGATGGATATCAAAGACATCATGCTTAATGATAAAGCTAATTTAAAAAGGCTATTTACTGCATGACTCCATTTAATAACATTCTCAAAATGACAAAGCTATAGACATGGCAGACAAAGTGGTTGCCAGAAGCTTGACAAGGTGGGGTAGAAATATTAATGGGTAGTGCCAGGGAGTTCCTTTGTAGTTATGAAACAGTTTTACATATTGAATGTGGTGATGGTTTCACAAATATACATATGGGATAAAACTGCACAGAGCTACACACACACACACACACACACACACACACACACGGTATTTTTAAAGATACAGTATTCTATGCATGTGGGCTTTCCTGGTAGTTCAGCTGGTAAAGAATTGACTGCAATGCAGGAGACCCTAGTTCGATTCCTGAGTCAGGAAGATCCCCTGGGGAAGGGATTGGCTACCCACTCTGGTATTCTTGGGCTTCCCTGGTGGCTCAGGTGGTAAAGAATCCACCTAAAATGGGGGAGACCTGGGTTCAATCCCTGGGTTGGGAAGATCCCCTGGAGGGCAGCATGGCAACCCACTCCAGTATTCCTGCATGCATGTTGGTACAGACACATGAATGGACAAAAAAGATCAATGGAATGGAAAACAGATCAGTTACAGACCCCAAAACAGAGAGATTAAGTATCTGATAAGATATTTCAATCAATGACAAAAAGGTGGATTATTTAATAAAAATTATCTGCCCTAAATAGGTCAAAGATATATATAAGTAAAAAAGAAAAAGAATTAAAGTGCTAGGAGAAAGCATGAGATAATTTTTCTTAAAATAATCAAGGAGAAACTCTGAAAGCATAAAGTAAAATACTTACATAGATGACCATATCAAAATTTAAATAATACAATAAAGTCAAAAGATAAATGACAAGATGGAGAAAATGCTTGCAAGACATGTGACAAAGAAAATTGTTCTTGATATATAAAGAGTTCTTACAATAAGAGACAACCAATAAAAAAATGGAAAAAAACACAAACAGAAGTTAAACAGAAGCTAAAAAATGGCTGAAAAATATATATGATGTGTAATCTCATTTATAATTTTAAAGATATAAATTAAAATAAAAGATTCTTTAAAAAGTTGATATTAATTGTATTGGCCAAGGTTTAAGGGGAGAAAAAATGAACTAATTGATACTTTAGAAGTCCAGAAACCTTAAACCTTACAAGTAAGTATCATTCAGATGTTTATTCATTCAACAACTCACAATACGTAGCATCTATATGCGCCAGGTATTTTTTATGTTGAATGTGCAGCAGTGAATAAAATAGATTAAAAAAAAAAAATCCTGCCCTCGTGAAGCTCACATTCATTCTGGGAAGGAATGGAGAGGCATGCTGGGAGCAAGCTTTGTGGGAAGAGAGGAGCAAGATGGGAGAGACAGGAATAAACCTGACCTATTTTACACCTCTATATATGAATTTCTTCTCTCTCAACTGTCTGACAATAGCCTACCTATCTATATCAGGGTTTATCTCTAGCGAAGCATTACTGCCTTCCTGACTGCTTCCCATCCACCCCACGTTGTAAAAAATATTTTTAAAAATTATAAAACAGTATATAACGTGGTGTTGTTTTTACATTTCCTGCAATGTGTACAATTGTGCTGTGGACATATCAGATGTCAGGTAAATGAATAAATGAATTTTTGTCAAAGGCAGCATGTAGGATATGTAAGCAGCAGAGCTGTCGCAAGAGAAAGCAGATGGCTTGCAGAGAACGGGCAGAAGAACAGATGACCAGGCTGCTGCTTCAAAACGCAAAGTATACCTCATATTAACTGTGTAATAAACGTGAATCATCAGTATTGTATCAGTAAATATGACATCATTTTTAGTAGGTCATAGTGTAGCTAAAAGAAGTAACTACAGTAAAGGCAGTCTAACATGCACACACATTTTTCTTTTTTCTTTTTTTTTAAATTAAAGATTTACAATGTTGTGTTAGTTTCAGGTATACAGCAAATTGATTCAGTTATGCATACATCTATCTACTCTTTCAGATTCTTTTCCACTGTATGTTAATACAAGATATTGAAATATAGCTCCCTGTGCTAGACAGTAGGTTATTGTTGTTTATCTATCTTGTATATAGTAGTTTGTGTCGATTAATCCCAAACTCCTAATTTATCCTTCCCCACCTTTTCCCTTTGGTAACCATAAATTTGTTTTTTTGTCTGTGAGTTTATTTCTGTTTTGTAAATAAGTTCATTTGTATTATTTCTTCTTTTTAAATTTTTTCCTTTTTTAAATTGAAGTGGTTTGTATCATTTTTTTTAAATTCCACATATAAGTGATAGCATATGATATTGTCTTCATCTGATTTACTTCACTTAGTGCGCTAATCTCTAGGTCCATCCATGTTGTGTAAATGTCACTGTTTGATTCTTTTTGAGGACTGTGTAATATTGATGGCTGTGTGTATATATACACACACAAGACATTGTCTTTATCCATTCATCTGTCAATGGACATTTAGGTTGCTTGGCTATTTTAAATAGTGCTGCTATGGGAGAAGGCAATGGCACCCCACTCCAGTACTCCTGCCTGGAAAATCCCATGGACAGAGGAGCCTGGTAGGCTGCAGTCCATGGGGTCGCTGAGGGTCAGACACGACTGAGCGACTTCACTTTCACTTTTCACTTTCATGCATTGGAGAAGGAAATGGCAACCCACTCCAGTGTTCTTGCCTGGAGAATCCCAAGGATGGGGAAGCCTGGTGGGCTGCGGTCTATGGGGTCGCACAGAGTCGGACACGACTGAAGTGATTTAGCGGCGGCAGCAGCAGCGTGAACAATTAGGGTGCAGGTATCTTTTCAAATTAGAGTTTTCATCTTTTCCAGATATATGCCCAGGAATGGGATTCCTGGATCAAGTGGTAACTCTATTTTTGGTTTTTAAAGAAACCTCCATACTGTTCTCTACAGTGGCTGTAGCAATTTACATTCCCACCAACAGGGTAGGAGGGTTCCCTTTTATCCACACCCTCTTCAGCAGTGATTTGTAGACTTTTTGATAATGGCCATTCTGACCTGTGTGAGGTGATACTTCATTGCAGTTTCAAGTTGCATTTCTCTGATAGTAATGTTGAGCTTTTCAGCATATGCATTATTGTTTGTCTATTTGAAAACAAATATTAATAGCTAACCTGGTGACTCAGTGGTAAAGAACCTGCCTACAATGTGGGAGCCTCAGGAGACGTGGGTTCAATCCCTAGGTTGGGAAGATCCCCCGGAAGAGGGCATGGCAACCCACTCCTATATTCTTGCCTGGAGAATCCCATGGACAGAAGAGCCTGGCAGGTTATGGTCCATAGGGTCGCAAAGAGTCAGACATGACTGAAGCGACTTAGCACAGCATTAATAGCTAAGGCTATAAATACAATGAAAATACAAGCAATTAATAGCTAAATAAAAACTATCAGGTCAAAGAATTACTTCTTAGGCTTTTCATTACCCTAACTTTAACTAGCTACAGCTCTTTAGAAGTAGAGCCTATTCAGCCTTTTTGAAATAGAATATATTCCCTAGTGCTATTATTATAAAGCTGGAACACAACATCCTTGCCTTAGCATGTCATAAAAGCCACTTCTTTTGTGCATACTTGTTATTCAAGCAGGCAGTAAAGAGAGACTGCAGAACGTTCAGGAGTAAAAACTGAGAACGAGTGGGAAAGAAGCACAATAAAAAGCCAGGATACTGTATACTGCTCATACTGGGATCCTTAATGATTGCACATTTCAAAGATTGCACACCACCAAACTCCCTCTTCACTAACAGGAGGCCAGGGAGATAGAGGAAGTAACACAAAAGGCAGATTTACAATAAAGATGTGACATAATTCCAAATTAGAGTTTTCATCTTTTCCAGATATATGTCCAGGAATGGGATTACTGGATCACGTGGTAATTCAAATAATTCAAATCAGTGATTCATTATGGAAGAGTTCCTGAGGGTCAAATGATTTATCAATTTTAAGCAGTAAAAATTTCCAAATCCTATTTTGGGGAATAAGCACTTATTCTATCACTACTTGGAATCAGTATTGCAACAAACAACAAGGCATGAGTAAAAAATTTTTTTACATATAAAAAGTTTTAAAATGAAAAACAAGGGAGGGGTTCTACATCTGTGATGGACAGAAATCAGAATCAGTTCTGAAATGGTCCCTGTGGCAGCTGAAGCCCAAGAGGTGGCTGTGCCCATGGCAGAAGTGGACAGAATGAGTTGCCAAGAATGGCATCCTGTGTGAGCTCCAGCCTTTACCAATGTGTACCGAATCAGGCCAAGTCCAAATTAGGCCATGTCCAACCTGGGAACAGCAGCCCCCTTCTAAGTTAGTCTCAGCTTGCCAGTTGCCAGTACTGATCCCCAGTGTCCCCGCAGTGGATGATGTTCCCCCACACACCTTGGCTGATCCATGAGTTAGGGAACTGCTAACTTCTGCACTTTGGAAAGGACTTGTCAAGGCCAGCTGCTGCTACTCTGCCACCAAGTCCCTTCCCTGAGGGCACCTTAGCAAGACAGCATCAAGCTGTATTCTTGTCAAGTTGTATTCTTTTGCTCAAGATGCCTTGATAATGGGGAGTGGGGCTTGGGGGGAGGGATTTTTATTTAGCTATTAAACAGATATATTTTCATTGTGTTAGTGCCTGGCTGATGAACCGGGTAGATCAGGCACTCATACCCTGGGGTGGATTAAGGCACAGAATCTGTGGTGGGACAGAGCAAGGGACGATGTGGCTACACAAGAATTTCCTGCTCCACTGCCTCTAGGTTTTCCATGTCTTATTCAAGCACTCTGCATTGTGATTTTACTCAGCAGCATACCTGTCTTCCCTATAAAATGACATAAAATGCTCAGTAGTCACATCCACATAGCTCCCAGCTCTTAGTGTGTTTGTCGCTCAGTCATGTCCAGCTCTTTGTGATCCCATGGACCGTAGCCCACCAGGTTCCTCTGTCCATGGAATTTTCCAGGCAAGAATACTGAAGTGGGTTGCCATTCCCTTCTCCAGGAGATCTTCCCAATCCAGGAATCGAATCCAGGTCTCCTGCATTGCTCAGGAGAGACACATCCAAATAGCCCCCAGCTCTTATGTTCCCTGATCTAAATCCATGTTTCTACAACTCTCCCAACTCTTCCTCCTACTCAGTCCAGCAGTCAAAACAATTATTCTCCCTGATGAGCTCTCTAGTTGTCATGGTAACCAAGATAAGTGCAAGAAAGAATCAGGTAGCAAGCGTAGATACAAAATTTGAGCTATTCCTAGGTAACTGGCTAAGACCACTTACTTTCTTTTTATCTTGAATGCATATAATAAATAAACTACAGTCTGTGTGGTTGGTTTTAACTGTTAAACTTGACTAGCTAAAGAAAGGAGGTGGGGGGTGAGGACTAGCTCAACCTATTTTTTTAGAAGCTTTTTTTCCCTTAATTTACTTGGCTGCCTCTGGTGTAGTTGTCGGAGAAGGCAATGGCACCCCACTCCAGTACTTTTGCCTAGAAAATCCCATGGACAGAGGAGCCTGGTAGGCTGCAGTCCATGGGGTCGATACAGTCAGACACGACTGAGCCACTTCCCTTTCACTTTTCACTTTCATGCATTGGAGAAGGAAATGGCAACGAACTCCAGTGTTCTTACCTGGAGAATCCCAGGGACGGGAAGCCTGGTGGGCTGCCGTCTATGGGGTCGCACAGAGTCAGACACGACTGAAGCGACTTAGCAGCAGCAGCAGTGTAGTTGCAGCACTCTAGAGATCGTTGTGTCCTGTGGGTTCTTCCACATCCCCTGCATTGCGAGGTGGATTCTTAACCACTGAACCACCAGGGAGGTCCCTCTCAATCTATTTTAAAGAGGCTTGTTGCCAACCTTTAAGGTAGCTTGCTTTAACTACTTCAGGTTTTAAAGACCTCATGAAAAAAACCTTCAAATGGACTCACCAGTGAAATTAATGAATTCCACTCCAGGCAAATAATATTCCATCTCTTGATGATAAAGAATGCTTTAAGTAAAAGCAAGTAGTCTACAGCACTCCATCCTAGCTTACTTTGCTTTAAGATCAAACATAGAAACAATTTCTCCAAGTATTCCATAACTCGATATCATAGGGAGAAAGGACTGCTCTTGGGACAGACCTTACACCAAATATTTGAAAAAAATGTTTCATGAGGTCAATTATTTCCTCTAATGTAAAAGTCCATACACCAAAAAAAAAAAAAAGAATTGAACACCTGCTATTCTCTACATTAATTTGTCTGTCTCTTGAGGACCTGTGGAAAATATATGACGTTTTGATGCCTTCCTCCCCCCAGGAAATGTTGATGTTGCTGCTGCTGCTGCTAAGTCACCTCAGTCATGTTCTACTCTGTGCGACCCCATAGACCGCAGCCCATCAGGCTCCCCCATCCCTGGGATTCTCCAGGCAAGAACACTGGAGTGGATTGCCGTTTCCTTCTCCAATGCATGAAAGTGAAAAGTGAAAGTAAAGTCGCTCAGTCGTGCCTGACTCTTCGTGACCCCATGGACTGCAGCCCACCAGGTTCCTCTGTCCATGGGATTTTCCAGGCAAGAGTACTGGAGTGGGTTGCCATTGCCTTCTCTGAATGTTGATGTTACTGTGCATTCAAGAGCTTAGGATTGTATAGCCTCTGCCTCTTGCTCTCTGTTTTATGTCTCTGTCTCTCTCTCCTTGTTGTTACTTTTCCTGCCTTTAGCAGATATTGTTGAAACTTTTCCATATGCCACTTCTTCCTTTTCTCATGCCAGCAGACCTCCACTTTTGAGTAGATTCCATCTTCCTGCCCCAGGCTCTCCAGTTTCTGCCTATGCCAAGAGTGAAGGATGGTGATCCAAAGCATTCATGTGGTCTCATTCTCCTTGCCAGGGACTGATTAGGCATGTATCTAATTTGGGCAATTAGATATGAGTAGAAAGCTGCCAAGGACCTCTGGAAAAGGTTTCTCAGGCCAATAAAAAGATATATACGGTCCTTTTTTGCTCTTAGACATTATTGGATTCAGATGTGACGACTGGAAATGAATTAGTCCCTTACAACTATGAGGACAGGAGTGACACACTGAGGATGGCAGAGTTCTGAGCCACTGAATGAATGAATCAACGCTGTTGTGGTCTCAATGCAGAGCTTCTAGTTGTGGGAAATAGTATATTCCTCTAAGGTCATAACAGTTAAGGTTTGTTGTTATTTACAGCTGAAATATCCTAACAAAATTTCTTACAAGTTTCCCATGGATAGCTAAGAAATGAACACACTATCAAATTCTATTCAGTTTGTAATAACCATTCAGTTCAGTTCAGTTCAGTTGCTCAGTTGTGTCCTACTCTTTGCAACCCCATGGACCGCAGCACGCCAGGCTTCCCTGTTCATCACCAACTCCCGGAACTTGCTCAAACTCATGTTCATCGAGTCGGTGATGCCATCCAACCATCTCATCCTCCGTCGTCCCCTTCTACCGCCCTCAATCTTTCCCAGCATCAGAGTCTTTTCAAATGAGTCAGCTCTTCACATCAGGTGGCCAAAGTATTGGAGTTTCAGCTTCAACATCAGTCCTTCCAATGAACACCCAGGACCGATCTTCTTTAGGATGGACTGGTTGGATCTCCTTGCAGTTATTTTGAAGCAAATCTGGAGACCTCAATATTGTTTCATTAAGAAATACCTCTAAGATTAACAATTTTGTTCAAGATATACAGACTTGTAAATAGATAACAGAAAGAGCACTATCATACCTAAAAATGAATGACTCATTTCCACCAGTCATTTTATTTTATTTTTTGGCTGTGCCACATGGCTTATAGGATCTTAGTTCCCTGACCAGGGATCAAACCCATATCCCCTGCACTGAAAGGCAGATTCTTAACCACTTTTCTACCAGGGAAGTCCCTGAATAACTTATTATTACCATTATATACCCTGTCAATATTAAAATTTCCCAAGCTGTTTCATACCATATATATATATGTATATGTATGTATGTATATATATATATATATATATATATATATACACACACACATACATCAGAGAAGGCAATGGTACCCCACTCCAGTACTCTTGCCTGGAAAATCCCATGGACAGAGGAGCCTGGTGGGCTGCAGTACATGGGGTTGCTAAGAGTCAGACATGACTGAGGGACTTCACTTTCACTTTCATGCACTAGAGAAGGAAATGGCAACCCACTCCAGTGTTCTTGCCTGGAGAATCCCAGGGATGGAGGAGCCTGGTGGGCTGCCGTCTATGGGGTCGCACAGAGTCGGACATGACTGAAGTGACTTAGCAACAGCAGCAGCAGCAGCATATACATACATACATATAGAGGGGGTAATTTCCAACATTTCATGTATGATTTTAATTTTGTTCATTTCCTTTACAGTTGAGTGCCTTGACTCCTTTAAGTTGTTTCATAATTTTGATGGCTGCTGCTGCGAAGTCGCTTCAGTCATGTCCAACTCTGTGCGACCCCATAGACAGCAGCCCACCAGGCTCCTCTGTCCCTGGAGAGAGACAGAGCCCACCAGGCTCCTCTGTCCCTCTGTCCCTTGCCTGTCTCCAGGCAAGAATACTGGAGTGGGTTGCCATTTTCTTCTCCAGTTTTGATGGCAAATTTATTTAAATCAGGATCAAACAAGTTACACAGATTGGATTTGAATGACATGTTTCTTAAGTTTGTTTTAATCTACAGTTTTCCCTCTCCCTGTTTTTTCCTTGTAATTTATTTGCTTCTCAAAAAAATAACATTTAAAATATCGATACCGGAAAAATTAGATTTTGTGGAAAAAATGACCACAAAACAAAATGCACAAAGGCAGAGGTTATGGAAACACTTGACATGCATGAAAACTTATGAATGAATCAAATCTTTGTTGTAAAATGTAAAGGGAAAATAATTTATTTTAGAACAATTTTAGACAAGATAAAAATAAGAGAGAAAACTAGGAAGAAATAGTATAAAATACAAAATTTATCGTGCCAATAAATTAATTTGATAGAATTTACTCCATAAAATATTTTCTTAATGAAAATTCATCATATTAACCTAATTCTGATGAGCTTCTTTACTCTCAAAATGTCTTCATGGTTGAAATAGTGGTGTTAAAATAGTAAAAAAATAATCAAGTCAGAATACTTAATATTTGTCTATGAGATATCCAAGTGAAAATACTTGATAGGATTGGGAGGCCAGAAGAGAGACAAAGGCTTGTGTCCTTGGTTGACAAACATGATCAATTAATTAATGATTGAAGCCACAGGAACATTAAAAAAAATCACCCAGGATAAATATGAAAATTAAGGGCTTCAGAGAGAACATGGATTTGAATAATGTACTGATAGAAGAAAAGCCAGCAATGCAGACAGCAAAGAATGTCAAATTGTAGAGGAAAAAAGTAGGAGAATGTGATATTTTGAATGCTATGGCAGCCTAAAGAATGTACCTCCAGACTTCCAACCACAGGGAAGGTAACTGATCAGGGTTCCCACTACCAGACTCTGTAATCTGCTGCTATGTTTGCCACAGAACCATTCTACGCATTGATCTAGATGTTGTCTAAAGCATGCTGATATGCTCATCAACTTTCCAGAAAACATGCTACAGTTTCTAAGAGGTTAAGATGATAAACCCCTAATTATACATTATATAGTTTGTAGATTATCAAGGTCTTGAGCCTCTATTTGCCACTTCTGCTAAATACCTACTGAATACCCATTCTTCTTTTTCCTTATCATTAGAAATTTGATTTCCCAGAAGTGACCAGGTGACATACTTCTAACCAATGAGATGTAAGGGGAAAGTCTACTGGGTAGCTGCTGCTGCTGCTAGGTCGCTTCAGTCATGTCCGACTCTGTGCGATCCCATAGACAGCAGCCCAACAGGCTCCCCCGTCCCTGGGATTCTTCAGGCAAGAACACTGGAGTGGGTTGCCATTTCCTTCTCCAATGCTTGAAAGTGAAAAGTGAAAGTGAAGTGGCTCAGTCGTGTCTGACTCCTAGCGACCCCATGGAGTGCAGCCCACCAGGCTCCTCCATCCATGGGATTTTCCAGGCAAGAGTACTGGAGTGGGGTGCCATTGCCGGTCATGGGAAAACAAGTGCTTTTCCTGTATTAAAAGAAGATGGGTGGGCTGACTTGACTGGCATACACTTTAAGCCCTTTACCTTTCACTCCTCATCTAGAATTCAGATACAATGATAAGGTGGTTTAGTGATCTTTTTAAAAATAGTCTCTTTTTTTTTAAGAGCAATTCTAGGTTCACAGTAAAATTAAGTGAAAGAGTCCGACACGAAGATACACAGATTTCCCCAATACCCCTGCCTCTATACACACATAGTCAGCCTCTCCAACTATCCACATCCCCCACCAGAGTAGTAATTTGTTACAACTGATGAACTTACACTGGCACATCTTACTCACCTAAAGTCTATAGTTTATATTACCTTTTACGCTTGGGGTTACGTATTCTATGAGTTTGGACAAATGTATTGTGACCTGTATCCACTGCTACAGTAGCATATGGAATGGTGTCACTGCCCCACAAATCCTTTGTTCTCTCATTCCTCTCTCCTCACTAACTCCTAACAAACAATAGTCTTTTTACTGTCTCCATAGTTCTGCATTTTGGAATCATACAACATTAGCCTTTTCAGATTGTCTTCTTTTGGCTTAAGTTTCCTCCATGTCTTTTCATGGGTTGATAGTTCATTTCTCAGGAGGGAAGAAGAGAGTTGACTCTTGGACAACACAGATTTGAATTGTTGTATAGCTTTGATTAGAAGGACCTTTGTTGGCAAAGTGAACAGTATGAAATCTGGGAGGTGGAAACACAAATATGGGGTTCAAGCATCTGTAGATTTTGGTAACTGTGGTTAGTCCTGGAATCAATCCCCTGCGAATATCGTGGGACAAGTGTACTATGTGGTCCAGATAATACAAGTGTTGTTATCCATTCACCTACTAAAGGACATCTTGTTTGCTTCTAAGGTTTGGCAGTTACGAATAAAGCTACTATAAACATCCATGTGCAGGTTTTTATATAGGTATTAGTTTTCACCTCCTTTGGGTAAATACTAGGGAGTATAATTGCTGGATTTAATGGTAAGCATATGTTTAGCTTCATGAGTGAGTGAGTGAGTAAGTGAAGTCGCTCAGTCGTGTCCGACTCTTTGCGACTCCATGGACTGTAGCCTACCAGGCTCCTCCCTCCATGGGATTCTGATACTGCCAAAACTATCTTCCAAAGCAGCTGTACTATTTTTCATTCCTAACAGCACCGAATGAGAATTCCTGTTGTTCCACATCCTTGTCAGCATTTGGTATTGTCAGTGTTCTGAATTTTGGCCATTCTAATATGTGTGTAGTGGTATCTCAGCGTTGTTTTAATTTGCATTTTCATGATGACAAATTATGTGGAACATCTTTTCATTTGCTTGCTATCTGTGTATCTTCTTTGGTGAAATGTCTGTTAAGCTTTTTGGTCAATGTATATATATATATATATTTTGGGGGTCCATTTTTTAGATTGGGTTGTCATTTTCCTATTGTTGAGTTTTAAGAATTCCTTGTGTGTTTTGAATAACAGTCCTTTATCAGTATGTCTTCTACAATTATTTTCTCCCAGTCTGTATGTTTTCTTTTCATTCTCTTAGCATTGTCTTTCACAGAGCAGAAATTTTGAATTTTAATGAAGTCCAGCTTATCAATTCTTTCCTTCAGGGATTGTGCCTTTGGTGTTATATCTAGAAAGCCATCACCAAACCAAGGTCATCTGTCATGGCAAGGTGTAGAGGGAAAGGAAATGTTGTGTAGTTCTAAGACTAGGTTGCTGTTGTTTAGTTGCTCAGTTGTGTTTGACTCTTTTGCGACCCTGTGGACTGTAGCTTGCCAGGCTCCTCTGTCCAGGGGATTTTCTGGGCAACAATACTGGAGTGGGTTGCCATTTCCTTCTCCAGGGGCTCTTTCTGATCCAGGGATCAAACCTGCATCTCCTTCTCCAGAAAGCTTAAACTAAGTCCTCAACTTATTAGATATTACTTTTCTATTGTGAGATAATATCCACCCAATAGACATTATTAGATATTCTTACAAGGCTTATAGCTGCAGGCGCTGGAATTCAAAAAGAATGTCCTTTTTGTTGTGCTTGTTACTTCAGTGGTATTTTTTCCATGGCAGTATGATAAAAGAGGCTTGATACTTGTCATTTTGATCTTTCAACATCCAAATATTCTTCTTTTTTTTTTTCAAATTTTATTTTATTTTTAAACTTTACAATATCGTATTAGTTTTGCCAAATATCGAAATGAATCCGCCACAGGTATACCTGTGTTCCCCATCCCGAACCCTCCTCCCTCCTCCCTCCCCATACACCTCCCTCTGGGTCGTCCCAGTGCACCAGTCCCAAGCATCCAGCATATTCTTCTTATGGTTGCTGTGGAGAAGGATGGAGGGAAGGGATAGTTAGGGAGTTTGGAATGGATATGTACACACTACTATATTTAAAATGGATAATCAACAAGGACCTTCTGTATAACATATGGAATTCTGCTCAATGTTATGTAGCAGACTGGATGGGAGGGGAGTTTGGAGGACAATGGATACATGTATATATATGGCTGAATCCTTTTGCTGTTCACCTGAAACTGTCACAACACTGTTAATTGACTCTAAATAATAATGAAATAATGAAGTCGCTCAGTCGTGTCTGATTCTGCGACCCCGTGGACTGTAGCCCACCAGGCTCCTCTGCCCATGGGATTCTCCAGGCAAGAATACTGGAGTGGGTTGCCGTTTCCTTCTCTGTTGACTCTACCCCAGTACAAAATAAAAAGTTGTTTTTTTTAAAAAATAGTGAGATTTGTCTTATTTTATTAATTTTGCCTAACATGCCATATCCCCATTGCCTAACTCCTATTTATTCTTCAGTTCCAAGCTATGCTATAAAATGAAACCATTTATATCTGTTTGAAAGAGAAAATATTTAGGAATATGCTTAAGACTTGTAAGACCTCTACACTGAAAACTATATAATCTTGCTGGGAGAAATTAAAGAAACCTTTTAAAAATAAAGAGATACATCATTTTCATGAATTGGAAAACTCAGTATTGTTGAAATAACTATCCCCAAATTGATGTAGAGATTTAACACAATTCCAATCATAATCTCAGTAGGCTTTTTTGGGGGTAGAAATTTACAAGCTTACTCTAAAAATTACATGGAAATGCAAAGGATCTAGAAAACTCAAAGAATATTGAAAAATCAGGACAAAGTTGGAGGACTCAGGCTGCCTGTTTTCAAATTTTACTATGCATAGCTATTACTTCTCTTAGGATACCTTGCATGGCCCTTCCAGTCTGGGTTAATTGTTTTTCTTCTGTTCTTCTGTAGTATTCTGGACTACATTAAAGTCATTAAAGCACTTACCACAGTGCATTTCAATGATGTATTATTTGCTTATGTTCCCCACCTTAGGTTTCATAAGGGCATAGACCAGAATCTATCTGGTTTATCACTGAATCTGCGCCACCTGCAGAAGGGTGCCTGCACACTACAGACATGCAAGTATTTACTGCATTAAGTTGTACTTAAATAATTTTTATCAAAAAGTTAATATTTTAAAAGAAAATTCATAAAGATCATCTTTTGCTTGAGAACTATTCATACAACTAGCTAGGATTAGTTTATCTGGCTTAATTTTAAAAGACAGTAATATGGTAACACACTCCAGTATTCTTGCCTGGAGAATCCCATGGACAGAGAAGCCTGGTAGGCTACAGTCCATTGGGTCGCAAAAGAGTCAGACACGACTGAGCGACTTCACTCACTTAATATTACCATGGGGCTTCCCAGGTGGTGCTAGTGGTAAAGAACCTGCCTGCCAATGTAGGAAATGTAAGAGACGTGGGCTAGGTTGAGAAGATCTCCTGGAGGAGGTCATGGCAACCCACTCCAGTATTCTTTCCTGGAGAATCCCATGGACAGAGGAGCCTGGTGGGCTATGGTCCATAGGGCCACAAAGAGTCAGACATGACTGAAGCAACTTAACATGCATACAAGCACAATATTACCATGACAGAAATAAATAGATTAAGATCATGCAATTCAACTCAAAAAATTATACCAATCCTTTGGAAATTAAATGTCTTAAGCACGTACAATATATTGCTCAGTAATTGTACTCCCAAGAAGCTAGATGTATGAAATAATGTAAAAGGCAAAAACAGCTTTATGAACAAAACGTTCATTGCTATTGTTATTTATTATAGAAAAAATGGAGACAAGCTAAGAGTCACACAAAACGAGATTCATTTAAAAAGAATAATATGGCAGATCAACTTGATGTAATATTTTACAGCCAAAAGATGCTTATCAAAATAATATAATAGCTCTTAAAATGGGTTTTTTAAATTAACCTTCCTGCTATAACTAGGTAACAAAACTCAATTAATATTTTTCACCTTATTTTAAATCATGGGAGAAAGGTGACAAGCCAACAAGAAGTTACCAGGCCAAAAGTAAAGGAAAAAGAGAGGTTACGGTTGAAATGTAGCTTTTTTCCTGAAAGTATTTGTCAATCCTTAAAATTTTGCACCTGAAATTTAAAAAACCTTTTGGGCAAGAAAGAAAATAAACCTTAGAGCCTACAAAAGACTGAGAGTCTCAGGAGAAACTTCTCACAATATGTTGGGACTTCACACCCAGAGTAAAGATAAAGTAGGAGAAAAATATCTTACACAGAATGACACCCTAAGTAGGGTAGTAAGAGCACCAGAGAATTATAAGCCTTAACGTAGTTGAACTCAGGAACTTAGCGGAAGCAAATACAAATCCTCTCTAGATAAAAATACTTTCCTTGCTAGTCTAAACTTATTCACACAAATAGTTGGTCAAATATAATGTCCAACACAAACACAAAACTCACAAAGAAACCAGACTCTATAATCAAGAACTAGGCAAAGGGAACTAATTCACAAAGATTTCAGATACTGAACAACAATGCTGACTATAGATAAAGGACATGAGTCTGAGTGAACTCCAGGAGTTGGTGATGGACAGGGAGGCCTGGCGTGCTGCGATTCATGGGGTGACAAAGAGTCGGACACAACTGAGCGACTGAACTGAACTGAATATTCCATTTATAGGTTTACTATATTTTATTGGTCTATATATGGACATATGGGTTATTTCTGCCTTTTGGCTATTATGAATAATGCTGCTATAAACATTTATGTACAGTTTTTGTGTAGAAATAATAAACTGGACTTCTTCAAGACAAAAAACTTCTGTTCTTCAAAGAGTATCAAAAAGAATATGGAGAATTCCCTGGGAGTCCAGTGGTCAGGACCCCATGTCTCACTGCCAAGGTCCCAGTTTCAATTCCTGGTCGGGGAACTAAGATTCCACCAGTCATTGCCAATAAATAAATAAATAGGGATACTTAAAAATATATGTATGAAAAGACAACCCACAGAATGAAGGGGTATATTTGCAAATCATATATCTTATTTGGCTCAGGGGTTATGTCCAGAAACATAAAGAAAAGTTACAACTCAATAATTAAACAATTTTAAAAAATGGGCAAAAGATCTGACTAGACATTTCTCCCCAAAAGACAAATGGCCAACAAGTACATGAAAACACACTAAACATGATTAATCTATAGGGAAATGCAAGTAAAAACCACAATGAGAATCCATTTCATAGTCACTGAAATGTCTAGAATCAAACTGAGATAATAACAAGTGTTGGAAAATCTATGGAGAAACTGGAACCCCAATACATTGCTGGTGGTAATGTAAATGGTGCAGTTACTGTGGAAAACAGTCTGACTGTTTCTTAAATGATTAAACAAAGAAGTTAGCACATGATCTGGGAAATTCATTCTTAGGTATATACCAAAGGGAAATAAAAGCATTCTACACAAAAACTGTACATAAATGTTTATAGCAGCATTATTCATAATAGCCAAAAGGCAGAAATAACCCAAATGTCCATCAATGGATAAATGCTAACTTGCTTCAGTCGTGTCCGACCCTGTGCGACCCCACAGACAGCAGCCCACTAGGCTTCCCCGCCCCTGGGATTCTCCAGGCAAGAACACTGGAGTGGGTTGCCATTTCCTTCTCCAGTGCTGCTGCTACTGCTAAGTCACTTCAGTCGTGTCTGACTCTGTGCGACCCCATAGATAGCAGCCCACCAGGCTCCTCCGTCCCTGGGATTCTCCAAGCAAGAACACTGGAGTGGGTTGCCATTTCCTTCTCCAATGCATGAAAGTGAAAAGTGAAAGTGAAGTCACTGAGTCGTGTCCAACTCCTAGCAACCCCATGGACTGCAGCCTACCAGGCCCCTCCGTCCATGGGATTTGCCAGGCAAGAGTACAGGAGTGGGGTGCCATTGCCTTCTCCGAATGGATAAATAGACCAATAAAATATAGTAAACTTGAATATTCAGTTCAGTTCAGTCACTCAGTAGTGTCCGACTCTTTGTGACCGCATGAATTGCAGCACGCCAGGCCTCCCTGTCCATCACCAACTCCCGGAGTTTACCCAAACTCATGTCCATTGAGTTGGTGATCCCATCCAGCCATCTCATCCTCTGTCGTCCCCTTCTCCTCCTGCCCCCAATCCCTCCCAGCATCAGAGTCTTTTCCAATGAGTCAACTCTTCGAATCAGGTGGCCAAAGTATTGGAGTTTCAGCTTCAGCATCAGTCCTTCCAATGAACACCCAGGACTGATCTCCTTTAGGATGGACTGGTTGGATCTCCTTGCAGTCCAAGGGACTCTCAAGAGTCTTCTCCAACACCACAGTTCAAAAGCATCAATTCTTCGGCACTCAGCTTTCTTCACAGTCCAACTCTCACATCCATACATGACTACTGGAAAAACCATAGCCTTGACTAGATGGACCTTTGTTGGCAAAGTAATGTCTCTGCTTTTTAATATGTTATCTAGATGGGTCCTAACTTTCCTTCCAAGGAGTAAGTGTCTTTATTATTCAATTACAAAAAGGAATGAAACACTGATACATCTACAACATGGATGAACTTTGAAAACACTAGGCTAAGTGAAAGAAGTCAGTCACAAAAGACCCCATATTCTTTGATTCTATTTATATGAAATGTTCAGAACAGGGAAACCAATACAGAAAGTAGATTAGTGGTTGCTTAGGTCTGGCAGTGGGAGATAGGGCAACAGGATAGCTCAAGGTGATAAAAAATGTTCTAAAATTTACTGTGGGGATGTTTGTGAATAAAACAAAAAAAAACATTAAATTGTATACATTAAATAGGAAATTGTTTGGCATGTGAACTATATCGCAATAAAGGTGATTTAAAATCTGTAATGAGACACATCCTCATGGAATTCTACACTTCCATAAACCTAACAGGAAGTGCCTGCTTGGAGTTTGCACCCTAGGTTCTTTGCCTTGCTTCGTCCTAATCCTAGGCGTGCTCTGTATCTTTCCCCTTATACAAAGAAAACCACTTCTTATTTGTTGTTGTCGTATCCCTTGTCTCAGCAGAGGTTTTACATAAAGGAACTACAAGTAGAAAGTTGCTTAGAAGATACTCATTTCCTTTCCTCCTCCCCCCCCTCCCCCCGCTTTTTTTTAAATACAGCATTCACTAGAATTTATGACAAGCATCTTTGGGAACAATAAGAAAATATTTCTCTTTTCAGAGTGATCACAAGCAGAATGATAGATTTCTTCCGATTTTAAAGTTTTAACATAGGAGGGTAACAAGACCTGAGCTCCGTTTGGTGGCAGTGTTTCTAGGAACTGCTAGGATTTAGAGGGGATGGCCATGTGCCTAGACAGAAGCTTTGGGGTTTGTAGCCTCAGTCAAGTTTCCTGGCCATACCTGAACACTATGCAAGGGGAAAAAGCTGTTAGACTTCAAGACCACTATGACCCTGGACAGTATAGATGTTAGCAGAAACCTTGATGATCTAGAGCTATCTGCTCTTCCTCTTTCCCCAGTATCATTTAAAGCCTGGGCTGGAGATGAGAGACTCTGATATTGATGAAAATTTAATTTCTTGCTACCCTGACCAAAAGAGAACTTTGAGTATCTTAATTAGAGTTTTTAAAACAATAAATAAAAGGTGTATATTAGGACCAAGAGAGAGATTCTCTTTCATAACCACAGAGTTGTCACATTTAGCAAATAAAAATACAGAATACCGGGCAAATTCCAACAGAAATGAAAGCTTCTGAGCTTCCCTGACTAGGAAAACTATTGTATTCCCTCTTCTGGACACACTTAGATACTGTTCTTGAATTTAATGAGTTCTGGATCCTCTTGTTTATCCTTCAAATCCTAAGCAACAAGTTGGAGATGCTGGGCAAAGTTTCTGGTAACTAGTTTATGTCTGTCATGATCTTGCTGATAAAAATGGGGACTAGTTGATTCTGGTATTGAATTAAAACTTGCATTTCTCCCATCCTTTATACTTGCCCTATACAGTTTCACCTCTTGAAAGTTCTGTTGACTCAGTAGTGTTTCTCAGAATTGAATTAGGGTTGTCTTATAAAAACCACTGCTTAATCACATTATATTTATATATATATATATATATATATACACACACACACACACACACATCATCATCATCATCATTGGATCTTGTTAAAATGCAGATTCTGATTCAATAGAATTGGGATGGGGCTTGAAAAAAAATTTTTTTGGGGGGACTTCCCTGGTGGCTCAGACAGTAAAGCGTCTGTCTAGAATGTGGGAGACCCAGGTTTGAGCCCTGGGTTGGGAAGATCCCCTGCAGAAGGAAATGGCAATCCACTCCAGTACTGTTGCCTGGAAAATCCCATGGACAGAGGAGCCTGGTAGGCTACAGTCTATGGGGTCACAAAGAGTCAGACACAACTGAGTGATTTCACCTTCACTTGAAAATTTTTATTTCTTATTAAGCTCCCAGAGGACTGATCCTCCTATCACACTTTGAGTAGCAAGATTATAACCACTTATGTCACAATCAATAGGTATTTGTTAAATATGCAAGTACCTAGGCCCTGTCCCAATGTACTGATTCAGAATCTCTAGGACACTGTCCCAGAGAACAAACTCCTAGGGAGACCCTGATCTCTACCGTTTTCTCTACTTACTAATTTTTTTCCTTTAAAGCCCATTACTAGTCCCTTCTGCCACTTGATGCTCTTACCGACTACCTCACACCCTAAATTCTTAACAGTTGTCTGTGGCAAGCACTTGCTGTTTATCATGAGCTCTTTTCTTGTATACATATGGTCTTCCCAGACAGATTTCATTCTTACTTTCATTTTTTATTTTTTGAAATGAACAATTTTATTATATATTTTCTCTTAGCCTCGGCCCCTAGCATAAAACTTTGCATAGAGTACATGTTTACTTAACGTTCATCATGGACAATAATGGTGATGATAGTGAGTGATGAATTTTTCTCCAGGACTCATGTGTATTTCCCAGGCCTAGTGTGAATAAAGGAACCTGCTGATTATGTAAAGGAAATACTTAACTGACTAGCAAAAACTGTAATTCCCAACTATGGCACACTATTTTTCAGGGATGGGTAATACAATCCTTCTATACCTTGGTATTTGGGATTTTATTATGATAAATGGCATTTTTAAAGGAAAGTAATACTTTGAATTTATTATATCTTTTATCTGTGAACCTCCAAGTACTTTAAAGCCATTTAAGTTACTGCAGCCAAGGTGTAAATACTATTACACTCTCCTTGCAAAAAAACTGATGAGAGAAAGAGTCACTTGGTCAAAATCGTAGAGCTACTGTTTAAGAAGCTACACCAAGAGACTCAGGAGCAGCTGTATCTGACAGGTAAGGACTTGTCAGCATCTCCCACACCTGTTCTGAGACCTGAAAGGTGAACATTCTGTAGAACAGAGGAGGCCAAAATAAGGAGAAATTTAAGATTATTTCTTTTCAATCTTTCTTCTTGCTCCATATTCCTGTTGCCAGTACTTTTTGCACGCTAACGCTTATTCATTTTTGTGTTATGGTTAAATGCTGACACATCTTCCCTCTTTCACAACTTGGTTGTTTTTCCCCAGTTACCTTGTTCTCCCTACCTCCTAGTCCACTGTAGCAGCAGAGCAAAATGAGCTGCTGAGACCTAAAATGAGGTTGGATTGCTCGTTCGACTACTTTTGAACTCCACCTTTGAAAAAGTCAGTTCACTCAGAGGCAGCTTCCTCTTTGTGTGTAAAATGAGAATGGATCATGTCCTTTTTACTGTCACACGATGGTTTAGACGACAGAAGGCGATTCGTAAACTGTAAAGTACTGAATAGATATCAGCTGTACCCTTCCTGCACCTGCCCTTGTTTAATCTAATTGAAGCCCAGGGACACAACTGCAGTGGACCTAACGCGGACCGGGCGTTTCTGTAGGAAACAGCCTAGAGGTGTAGCTTTTTTTCCTTTGAGAAAA
Source organism: Bos indicus (assembly GCF_029378745.1). Taxonomy (NCBI): domain Eukaryota; kingdom Metazoa; phylum Chordata; class Mammalia; order Artiodactyla; family Bovidae; genus Bos; species Bos indicus. The sequence continues at coordinate 54,228,694 of NC_091774.1, read as the reverse complement.
CGCAGGGCAAGGAGCTGCTGGGAGTTGTAGTCTGCGGTGGTCTTTACACGCCAGGGCTGGGTAGAGGGGGAGCTTGGGGGGAAGAGATGAAGAACTACAACTCCCGTGAGGCCATGCGGGGACAGCCCTCGCACTCTCCCGCCAGGCGCGCTCCCCAAGACGAAACAGGAGGGGGCCTTCGCGCGCAATGGATTCACAAAAGCGAGCTCTGAGGCGGGCGCATCGTGGTGGACATGGCGTCTGATGGAGAAAAGGAGACGCGTGGGGGTGGGTGGGGATTGTAACAAGAATAAGACACGGGGAAAAAGGCAAATTAAGAAATAAAATGGCCCTGCCCCTATTCCTCACTTCGCAGCACAGTCCTAAATCGCGCCGCTGGGAAGGCGTCGGGAGCGCGCTTCCCGGCTCGCTCCCCGAGTCCCGGGTGCTTAAATCGGCTGGGAAGGGGCGGGGCCAGAGGCGCGAGGGCGGGGCCTAAAGCTGCGAAGGCGGCGGTAGCGGCGGCGGCCACGACCCAGACATCTGGGGCTGTTGTTGTTCTCTCGAGGTGGGACCGCCTCAGTCCGTTCGCCCAGAGAGACCAGGAGCTCGTCTAGTGGGAATAAGGTGGCCGCGTCCCGCCTCTCTCCTGTTTCCCCGAAGCTGCGGCAGGACCTGGTACAAACGTCCTGCGTTTGGTCTCCGATGCCTTTCAGTGAGGAGGGGGCGTCGAGATCCCGGTGAGCACACGTCAAGCTCCTCCAGCTCGGTGTCTTCGCTGGATCCCCATTCTCGCACCCGAGACTGGCTGCCATGACTGAAAACGCAGAGGGGGACCTGAACTCCAACCTGCTCCACGCCCCCTATCACACTGGGGACCCTCAGCTAGACACAGCCATCGGGCAGTGGCTCCGTTGGGATAAGGTGGGTACCTGGTCAGCAGGGCATCCTCCCCCTCCTCCTGCACGCCCTCCCACACCGTGAACGCCCTTGCCCGTCCCCACCCGGTGCTCGGCAGGCTGTGGGGGAGATGGCTCAGGCCAGCGGCGGGAGCTAGCGGAGCTGGGCGTTGCCACCCACCTATGCCTGGGCTGCCTCCCTGGGGCCGTCTGAGCTGGGAAAGGACGCCTGTAGTCGCTTCCTTTTGCAGGGCGAGAAATTGCTACCTTCCTTCCTCCTCCCCCCTTCCCGCCTCCCTTCAAGTGTATATCATGTCCCTTTTCTCCAAAAAAATGATAATAATTAATCATCATCATCGTATACCCTTAATAGAGATATTTCCTTCTCCCTTTCTTCTCCCTTGACTTCCTTCTCCGCAAATCTGAAAGTGGGTGGTGTGTGTGTGTGTGTGTGTGTGTGTGTGTGTGTGTGTGTGTGTGTGTGTGTGTGTGTGTGTGTGTGTGTGTGTGTGTGTGTGTGTGTGTGTGTGTGTGTGTGTGTGTGTGTGTGTGTGTGTGTGTGTGTGTGTGTGTGTGTGTGTGTGTTTTTCCGCCTTCTGGGACAGTATCTAACCACTATCTGCTTGAACGCTGGTCTGGTGTGTTTCCACCTGACGTCGCTAGGTAGTCGCTGGTATCGCTCCCGCTCCCGTGTATTCTCTAATACCACCTTTTGCTCTTGAGAAAGATAAGGGTTCTCTTTTTTCCTCTGGCCAGAAGTTATTTTCTGGAAGTATCCTCTTCCAAAAATCATTTTTTCCAGGTTTCATGCGATACTCCGTATACAGACTTGTATCCATTCCTCCTCTGTTCCCCTACCCGTACTCTCTCCAAATTGTTGCGGTGTTTTCATCTTGTGGAGGCATATGGGATGGATATATGAGAGCTAGAATTAAAATGCAGCCATCTCACTTGTAAAGAGGCCCTTAGCTCCAACAGAGGAAGATGATCCAAGCTTCTGCTTTGTCGAGTATATTACATTTGTTGAAGTAGAGACGGCAATGTATTTTAAATGGAATTAATAATACTGAATTAAAGAATTAATGTGGTCATATGTGAAATCATGTTATTCAACTTCCTAAAGGATTATTAGCCTTCTGAAAAAGTTTTATCTTTGTTCAGTCATTCATGCGTTCAGCAAAAAATATCCATTGAGCATTGGGTAATGTTTTAGGGCCTGTTGGGTCCAGGGTATGCTAGTGGTGAGGAGGCTAGAAAGGGTTCCTACCCTCAAAAAGCCTTCAGTCAGCAAATAAGGAAGACCAACAAATAAGCAATTACTTGTTTAGTATTACATGGTTATATGTATCTTGGACATTCTAATTCTTCCTCTGGAGTCTAAACCAGTGCATTTCAAACTCTTGAAGTGCATGCAGATCACCTGGAGATCTTTAAATGCAGATTGTGATTTAGGAGGCCTGGGGTGGGGTGTGAGATTCTGCTTCATAATGGACCACACTGTGGACCACACTTTGAGTAGTGAGGCTCCAGAATGTTCTGAATGAGCTACTAGAGAGCTAACACCCTCTTTGTAGGATTTGACCATTTATACAAAAAATACATATGTACACACACTTTTTTCAGTCATGTACAAAATCTGTGGTATCCCATTGATTACAAAGATGTGAAAAATGCAAATAACTTTAAATCCATTTTGCCTGTTTTTATGATTGCCTACTGTGAATATAGTTCCTTGTTGTGGAAGGATACAAAAGAAGTGAAGATTTACAGATTACTCTTCTGCTTTTGGTTCATTAGGGAGGAGGAAGCCTAGTAGGAAAAAAGAGCTAAGGCTTAGCATACTGTAAATGATATATGCTATAAACTGACCATATATATGTCTTCAGCAGAGAAATCTAAATTACAAATGAATGTTATCTCTATAGGTTTAATATAGTTAATTGCTATTGTTTAAAGCCATCTGCTGTCAGTAAAGAAATGTGATTGCACTTGTGTCTCTGTGAAGTGAAAGGAAGATGTATGATATTCAAAGATACTTGTAGAATTCCAACACAATTTAATTTACTGCTAACTATTATGTGTGTCAAAGCCTTTGGCCCTTCAACAATAGGAGTTTGTTTCATTGCCACAGGTGAAATCTTTTGTTCTATTTAGGTGCCAATTTTGACTATACTTTTCCTAATGGGTCTTTTGATTTTTAAAAATATTGGCTGAGTGAATTAATATCAATTGTTCATGCTGTACCTAGATATTGTTGGGTATACTGAAATGTGACAAGACTATGAGATACATATACACGTAAAAAGATAATGCTGGGATGGTATTGGTGGCAATTTAATAGTTTATAGGCAGTTGGTTTTTATAGGAATTTAAAAATAGTGACCTGTGGACTGGGGTAGTCAAGGAAGACAATAAGAAGATGGGATACATATAAAAAGAATGGGGATAGCCCTCACCGAAAATGGAAGAGAAATTAATTTATATTTAAAGGGCCTTCTATATACAAGGTACTGACTGAAAACCTGTGGGAGACACAAAGATTAATTAGATATGGACCATATCGTCAAAGAACATAGAAGGGAATATAAAACAAAAGCTTACAAATATAATACACGTAGCAAGTAACAAGTGCTTTTAACAGATTTAAACAAGTTTAATAATTATTTAATAAAAATAATATTTACTTAACCAATGGAGAAGGCAATGGCACCCCACTCCAGAACTCTTGCCTGGAAAATCCCACGGATGGAGGAGCCTGGTAGGCTGCAGTCCATGGGGTTGAGAAGAGTTGGACATGACTGAGCGGCTTCACTTTTCACTTTCACTTAACCAATTCCTCTCTCAATGGGAAAAATGCTTTTAATTAGTAAGGAAAGATACATCTATTGTAGACTGATAGTGTAGGTCAGCTAGGCTCTGGTGTCCCAGGGCACTGAAATGTGGAGTGCAGAAACGTGAAACAATAGTTTGGATTTACAGCATTTATTGCATTACATGTTGGTGATGACATGTGTGGTCTTCCAGCATAGAGAAAGTGAGGTAATACCTGATTAATACCTATTTATTTTCTTATAGTGAAAAAAAGAACCTACCAAATGCCCTGATCCTTGATGACTCTGGTGAAATACATAGTACCAAGTCATAAGTTGATCTAAAAGCAATTTGTTACTTGTCCAGGTCACTAATATTGCTAGTTTTAGTCATGGTGGGCGGTGTTCTTTGAAATTTCTTCATAAAACAGGTGTTATCTGTGATAAACCCTTCAGAATTAGTTAAAATTTAGACTTGTCAACATTGAGAGGAAGAATATTCCAAGCAGAGATAAAAACATTAATGTGTGTACTTAGAAAATTTGTTTCTGCAGTAGCTTAGGGTACATAGAAAGTGTTGGAAAGGCATGTAGACCAGGTCATAGAAAGGCGTTAGTATGTGGTTAGTGGCCTTGAATAAAGGTATATGAAAGTGTTAAAAATAGTGCAATAAGACAGGGTGTTTATTGGGGCGGTCCCAGGTACCCCTTGCTGTTGCTATGGAGTGACATTCTTTTGTTCTGTTTATTATAGTCCAGGATCTGACCCTTGGTTCTTATGCCTTCAGACTAATTTGTTAGTCTGTCTTGTCTCAGGATGGACTCATGCTCCTTAAGGTCACAGTAACTGATGTCAGAATTCAGAAAGCTGTTTTATTAATTTATGGCACAGATGTAATATAGATGAATTTGTCTCAGTCAGGCCATTTTCTAGATGCACCATAAGGGAAGTGAAAGAATCTGAAGATTTGTAGTGATTATGAAATCAAATCACAAGGAGTCCAATATATGGCATAAATGTTTAACAGCATTAGCCTGTAATAAGTAAATGCATCCATCTCTCTGATGGGACTGTCCTACACACTGGAATCCAACAAGTCTGTGGATCAAAGTGTTCCTCCTCCAGCCAGGTCACAGATGACACCGCTACAGTGCTCCCCCCTTCTATCTTTTAGGGCTAAGGTCCCCACTTCCTTCCTAATGCTTTCATACGTTCTATCAGATTACAGACAAGTCTTGCTGGCTAGAAGCTAGGTTCTCTATAAACATGACAACTCTCTCCTGTTTTTGATATACTGTAAATTTTACAATTTTTTAAAACAGTCTTATCAGAGACATTAAGCCCTGTACAAGTTTGGGTGTGTAAATGTGGGTAGGGAGTGGGATGGGACCCAGGGCAGAGCTGCTCAGTCAGCTGTAGTGGCAACAACTATATACATGTTGACAACAGTGTGGAGACAAGAATTGGCCATGGCATTTTGAGAAATAACAAGTAGAATGCTGTGGTCTCTGAAGGTAGGTTTATGTTGAGAAAGAGTAGAATGTAAAGATAGATTAATTAGGTTACGGTTATGAAATGCCTGAAAATAGAAATAAAAGACTTCATCCTAAAGTCAGTGGTTTTCAAACATCTAGCAATGAAAGTTTTCAAGCAAAATACAGCCCGTGTTTTTTTTAAAGTGGTGAATGAATTTCCTTTTAAATTATTGTGTCATGGAAAACACACCCATGAAGCACCTTTACAGAGGTTGTCTAGTCCAGTTTCATTGTGTAGAGACCCAAAGAAGTGGAAATTATCAATGGTGGTGGATAGAACCTGAATCAGAACTTGAATCTGCCACCTAGTTCAATACAGTTTTTATAATGGCTTAATCGCTAAATCGTGTCTGACTCTTGTGACCCCCATGGACCCCATGGACCCCATGTGACCCTGCCAGACTCCTTTGTCCATGGAATTCTCCAAGCAAGAATACTAGAGTGGGTTGCTATTTCCTTCTCCATTTTTTTTTTATAATACTAGTCTATATTACACTTTTTGTTAACCTTTTTCTAATACTTTACATAATTTGGCATTTGATCAATGAAGAATACTTATCACCTTGTTAATTTTGGAAAATATTAGTGGTTATTACTTGAATTTATTTGTGTAGTGTTTCAAACCTTGATGATCTAAATAATTTGATATTCACAGCAACCCTGTATGGTAGGCAGGTTAGGTGTAGTTATCCCCACTTTTACTACTAAAGAAACTTAGTTTCAGACAGGGAAGATGACCTGCTCAAGGAATATGGCTTTTAAGTGGCAAACTTGGAACTAAACCTAACGATATCTGATCTTTACTCTAGCTTTCTTATCACTGTACTAGACTCTGTAACTGGAGTGTTTAATAGATGTTAGTGACATCATAAACCAAGTTTCAAGGACCTCATTAAAAACATTTTATTGGTTTTTGTAAAAGCTGAAGTAGGCTATAATATTCTGCAGAATAAATTGCCATGGAATTTTTTTTTAAAGAGCTGAATTTGCTACTTAACAGTTGCTTTGGTTTCCTTGGCAACAACATTCTCCCTCTGTCCAAGACATTTAGTATGTAGAAATAAGGGTTTGGAGATATATATACACATATATATATGTAATATATATGTATGTATGTATGTGTATGTATATGTGTGTATATATATATACACAAACACACATACACACATTTATTTGTTGCTTTTGTATATTTCCAAATTTCTTACATTTGCTCTTTAGTTTCTACAATTTTATTTTTAAATTTATTTTTATTTATTTCAAAGAAATACATGCTTATGTTTTTTTAAAAAATAGTAAAAAGAGATTGTAATGGAAAGCAGTGTTCCTACTTACCTCTTCTCATCCTCAGTTTGCTCCTTAGAACCCATTTTTGACTTGTTAGTTAGTGTCATGACCATAAAAGCTAGTACCACTATTCCTTGATTTATTTTACATATTATCGGTCAGATGCATGCTGTGAAAAATGAGAGCGCACTCACCCTGTTCTCTGTCTTGACTAAATTACATTATGCCCTTAGTTTTAGTTATTCTTTTGAAAACTTAAATAATTTAATTAGTGCTAACAAAGTCTCCAGGACCGTAAGCCCAACTCACAAACACAGAGCTCCCAATTAGCCATTCTGTTTGAGAAGAGATTAGCAGAAAACATGCCCATGTATTAAAAACCAGAGAAAACCCGTACCAGCTTCCCAGAAAAATTGGTGGATATCAGTGACTTACCAAGGATCAAGTTATGTAAAGAAGACAAGCAGCATGAAGAGTAAAAACAAAGCAATGGACCCAGAAAAGAACCAAGGTAAAGGAACATAACAACTTAAAATCAATTTTAAAAGGTAATTATTCTATCAAAATAAAGAAAGATGCTATGTAAAAGGAACAGGAAAGAAGAATGAGCTCTTGGAAGTTAGGGGGACAAAAAACTGTATCCCTTCACCCCCTGCCATATGCAATAGAAAATATAAAAGTTCAAGTTGAAGAAACCTATAGCAAAAGGAAATAGAAAATATGAGAGAAGCTGACATGAAGGAACCACCCCAGGAGTCCATTGTAAAGAAATCACAGATGACAACTGTGCACTAGTTCGACACTGGGCTTTAAAGAAATGTATCTTAAAAAAGAATGCAATGTCTGTGCCATCAGAGAGAGCTGGAAGATGTTAATGATAATGATGAAGATGGCATGTTATTTCTGGCAACAGCAACATCAAAAAAAGAAAAGCAGTTAACCACAGATGGAAGAAAGGGAGGAAGGGGAGGAGGGAGGGCAGGGAGGAAGGAAGGAAAACAGACTTGAATAAGCAAGTTATGGTTCAAAAGTGAAGCAAACTAAAATAGGGTGTGATTTTTAAAGACTTAATTGATGGAGCTTAAGGGGAAAAAAATCCATTTGATCTCAGCACCTTCAGGTGACCAAGGTGAGCCTGGAAAGATGAAATTTTATCCAAACTTAGGGTCTGTAGTTAACAATATTTAGATAATCTTAATCTAATACTTGCAGTATTTTCAGTTTTGAGGATTAATCTGAAGAAAAAACAGAAAATTTAAAGTTTTATTGTGGTTAAAAACACATAAAATTTACCATCTTCACTGTTTTTAAGTGTGGGACTTCCCTGGTGGCTCAAATGGTAAAGCATCTGCCTACAATGCGGGAGACCCGGGTTCAATCCCTGGGTTGGGAAGATCTCCTGGAGAAGGAAATTGCAACCCACTCCAGTCTTCTTGCCTGGAAAACCCCATGGACGGAGGAGCCTGGTAGACTATAGTTCATGGGGTCGCAGAGTCGGACGCGACTGAGTGACTTCACTTTTTCAATAGCATTAATCAGATTCTCATTTTTATGAAACAGATCTCCAGAACATTTTTGTCTTGTGAATCTGAAACTCTGTACTCATTAAAGAAGTCCCCTTACCTCCATTCCCTCTAGCCCCAAAACACAGTGTTAACAACAGGGGAAACAGGTGGGGTAGGAGGGTTTAAGGGAACTCCCTGTACTACGTGTTCAATTTTCTGTAAACCCCAAATTTTTCTAAAAATTCAAGTCTTTGATTAAAAAAAAAATGCTTGAAAGGGAAAGGATTCTCATTTGAAAGCACCCTCTTCTTTCCCATCTGAAAATGTCAAAATAGGTAGACTGACTACTTCTTCCTTTTATTTAGGGTCTTCTTTGCCCTGTTTTTTCTATCAAAAAGGAGTTTTGTTTAGTTCCTTTAAGTTTTCTACAAGGCCATTAGAAATCTATTTGGTTATATCTTTAATCTAGAATTATTTTTTCCCCATCTCTTCCTTTCCTCCTATTTGAAAAATCAGAGAGCCAAGAGAAGCTAACGAAAAGGAATTTGTCTTTATTTGGCTCTTCCAAATTATTAAAGTGAAAGTGTTAGTTGCTCTGTAGTGTCTGACTCTTTACGACCCCATGGACTGCAGCCCATCAGGCTCCTCTATCCACGGGGTTTCCCAGGTAAGCATACTGGAGTGGGTTGCCATTTCCTCCTCCAGGATATCTTCGCGACCCAGGGATTGAACCCAGATCTCCCACATTGCAGACAGATTCTTTGCCGTCTGAGCCACCAGGGAAGTCATGGGAAAGTAGTAGTCGCTTAGTCTTGTCTGACTCTGCGACCCCATGGACGGACTGTAGCCCACCAGGCTCCTCTGTCCTTGGACTTCTCCAGGCAAGAATACTGCAGTGGGTAACCATTCCCTTCTCTAGGGAATCTTCCTGACCAGGGATTGAACCCAGGTCTCCTGCATTGCAGGCAAATTCTTTACTGTCTGAGCCATGACTGGGACTGCCACAACAAGAGACACCTATGCTTATACATTAAATTAACCAAGGAATGTAAATGTTATTAAATGCCTCTAACTCGGATTTTCATGGTCTCTCCTTGGACAATCTAAATTTGATTTATCTGTCCTTGTGGGAAGACAGTGTGTTTTGCTTATGTAGTTGTTTTTATTTATTTCATATGTCTGTTCTATATTGTAGAAACACTTTTTCCCCCAAATAAAAGGTTGGGTAGTAATTTAGTGTAGATTTTGCTAAAGGAGTATTTTTTTCCATTAGTTACTCTCTGCATTATTGCTAATTAGAACTGAAGCTGCTGCCCTCTGGTGTTGGGAGTTAATGAAGAAAATGATTAATGCTGGTGGAAAGAATACAGATAGTGTATCCAGTCTTGCATAGGCTCTTTTATACCAAGTAATTTAATGAGGACTATATCTTACCAAACAAAACTATGAAAATGGTCATATTGAATGCTCAAAAGGGTATGAAAATTATAATGTAAATGAAAAATACTGTGCTTCTTAGATGCAAAGTCATCTTAGCTTTCAGCTCACCAGACTTTGTTAGAAAATCTTTTCAGTGTAAGTGGTAGTTTTGTGGTTTCTGCTTCAGAATTTTCTCATGTAATTTTCCCTCTGAAATATTTTATTATTTATTGCAGGTAAAAACTATTAAAAACCTAAATGCCCACCAATCAGAGAAAGGATATATAAACTAGAATACTGCAGCAGTTGAAAACCTATCAGGGAAATTAAACTGAACAGGGGACTTGCAATAACAATGAAGAGATTTTTTTTAATTGAGGTATAGTTGATATACAATATTATATGTCAGGTGTACAGCATAGTCATTCAAAACTTTTATAAATTATATTCCATTTGAAGTTATAAAACATTGGCTATATTTCCTGTGATATACAATGTATCCTTGTAGTTTATTTTATACCTAATAGTTTGTACCTCTTAATCACCTACCTCTATTTTGCCCCTCCTCTCTTTCCTCTCCCCATGGGTTTTTCTCTGTGAGTCTGTTTCTATTTTGTTATATTCATTCATTTTATTTTCTGTATTCCACATATAAATGATCACATATGGTATTTGTCTTTCTCAGTCTTATTTTATTAAGCACAATACCCTCCAGGTCCATCCATGTTGTTGCAAATGGCAAAATTTCATTATTTTTTATGGTAAGTACTTTTGCATTGTGTGTGTATGTGTGTATTACATCTTCTTTATCCATTAACCTGTTAATGGACACTTGGGTAGCTTCCATAGCTTGGCTATTGAAATACTACTGCTGTGAACATTCAGTTCAGTTCAGTCACTCAGTCATGTCCTACTCTTCACAACGCCATGGACTGCAGCACACTAGGCTTCCCTGGCATTCACCAACTCCTGAAGCTTACTCAAACTCATAACCATCGAGTCAGTGATGCCATCCAACCATCTCATCCTCTGTCATCCCCTTCTCCTCCCACCTTGAATCTTTACCAGCATCAGGGTCTTTTTCAATGATGCAGTTCTTCACATCAGGTGGCCAAAGTATTGAAGCTTCAGCATCAGTCCTTCTCATGAATATTCAGGACTGATTCCTTTAGGATTGACTGGTCAGCCACTGTTTCCACTGTTTCTCCATCTATTTGCCATGAAGTGATGGGACCAGATGCCATGATTTTCGTTTTCTGAATGTTGAGCTTTAAGCCAACTTTTTCACTCTCCTCTTTCACTTTCATCAAGAGGCTGTTTAGTTCTTCTTCACTTTCTGCCATTAGGGTGGTATCATCTGCATATCTGAGCTTATTGATATTTCTCCCAGCAATCTTGATTCCAGCCCAGCATTTCTCATGATGTACTCTGCATATAAGTTAAATAAGCAGGGTGATAATATACAGCCTTGATGTACTTTCCTATTTGGAAAAGTTGTTGTTCCATGTCCAGTTCTAACTGTTGCTTCCTGACCTGCATACAGGTTTTTCAAGAGGTGGGTCAGGTTGGTCTGGTATTCCCATCTCCTTCAGAATTTTCCACAGTTTATTGTGATCCACTCAGTCAAAGGCTTTGCATTGTCAATAAAGTAGAAATACATGTTTTTCTGAAACTCTCTTGCTTTTTCGATGATCCAGCGGTTTTTGGCAATTTGATCTCTGGTTCCTCTGCTTTTTCTAAAACCAGCTTGAACGTCTGGACATTCATGGTTCACATATTACTGAAGCCTGGCTTGGAGAATTTTGAGCATTACTTTACTAGCGTGTGAGATGAGTGCAATTGTGTGGTAGTTTGAGCATTCTTTGGCATTGCCTTTCTTAGGGATTGGAATGAAAACTGATCTTTTCCAGTCCTGTGGCCACTGCTGAGTTTCCCAAATTTGCTGGCATATTTAGTGCAGCACTTTCACAGCACCGTCTTTTAGGATTTGAAATAGCTCAACTGGAATTCCATCACCTCCACCAGCTTTGTTCTTAGTGATGCTTCCTAAGACCCACTTGACTTCACATTACAGGATATCTGGCTCTAGGTGAGTGTGAGTGATCACACCATCATGATTATCTGGGTCGTGAAGATCTTTTTTGTACAGTTCTGTGTATTCTTGCCACCTCTTCTTAATATCCTCTGCTTCTATTAGGTCCATACCATTTCTGTCCTTTATTGAACCCATCTTTGCATGAAATATTCCCTTGGTATCTCTAATTTTCTTAAAGAGATCTCTAGTCTTTCCCATTCTATTGTTTTCCTCTATTTCTTTGCATTGATCGCTGAGGAAGGCTTTCTTATCTCTCCTTGCTATGCTTTGGAACTCCGCATTCAAATGGGTATATCTTTCCTTTTCTCCGTTGCTTTTTGCTTCTCTTCTTTTCACAGCTATTTGTAAGGCCTCCTCAGACAGCCGTTTTGCTTTTTTGCATTTATTTTTTTGGGGATGGTCTTAATTCCTATTTCCTGTACAATGTCATGAACCTCCGTCCATAGTTCATCAGGCACTCTATCAGATCTAGTCCCTTAAGTCTATTTCTCACTTCCACTGTATAATCATAAGGGATTTGATTTAGGTCATACCTGAATGGTCTAGTGGTTTTCCCCACTTTCTTCAATTTAAGTCTGAATTTGGCAATAAGGAGTTCATGATCTGAGCTACAGTCAGCTCCCGGTCTTGTTTTTGCTGACTGTGTAGAGCTTCTCCATCTTTCACTGCAAAAAATATAATCAATCTGATTTTGGTGTTGACCATCTGGTGACATCTGTGTGTAGAGTCTTCTCGTGTTGTTGGGGTTCAGTTTGTGTCAAATGCTTTTTCTGCATCTACTGAGAAGGTCATGTTAGTTTTTTTTAATTAGAACTTTATTTTTTAAGCAGTTTTAGGTTCACAGCACAATTGAAGGTAAAGTATATAGAGAGATTTCTCATATTCCCCCTACCCTCACTCATGGATAGCTTCCCTCATTATCCACATCCCCCACCAGTGTGGTACACTTGTTAGAATTGATAAACATACGCTGACACATTAACCTCCCCAAATCCACTGTTTCCAGTATGCTGTTGAGCCTCACCCCACAGACCTTCATGCCTTGTATTTGCCTAGCCTCAAGGCTGAAGAAAGAGCTCACAGTCAGCAACAGAGACATCAATGATATAATGGACAGGGGCATCTTACATGTCTGAAGCAAGGCCCTGGAGCAACACCCCATCATGTATGGCAGATGGCATGGCAGTAGTCTTAGTTATTGGGGAAGGCAGTGAGGGAATTTACCAGTTACCAAAGGAAATTGATGTCAGGTCGGCACATCAGTTACCAGGGAAACCAGCAGAGGAGCATCACTGCCCCTTTGATAAACTATCATATTGGAGCTGTTCTGATCTGGAGATTAGAGCAATCACTAGCTGCGGCTGGGGGCAAGTATGTCTCTGTGATTAGGAAGGAAGGTTAGTCATGTGAGTAGAGTGTAGGTGAAGCAGGGAGTGATCGAATAGGGTGTATTCAGGGAGGAAGAGAACAGCCTTATTATACATATGTTTTATTCTTGGTAGTGTACATTGTATGGGTTTGGACAAATGTGTAATGACGTGTGTCTACCATTTTATTATCACGAAGAATAGTTTCACTATCCTAAGAATCCTCTCTCTCTGCTTAGTCGTGTCCGACTCTTTGTGACCCCATGGACTATAGCCCACCAGGTTCCTCTGTCCATGGGATTTTCCAGGCAAGAATGCTGGAGTGGGTTGCCATTTCCTCCTTCAGGGCATCTTCCTGACCCAGGGATCGAACCTGCATCTCCTGCATTGGCAGGTGGATTCTTTACCACTGAACCACCTGGGAAACCCCAAGAATCCTTTATGTTCCACCTGTTCATCACTTCCTCAACCCTCAACCTCTGGCAGCCACTGATCCTTTTAGTTTCCACAGTTTTCCCTTTTCCAGAATGTCACATAGTGGGAATCACACAGTATTTAGCCTTTTTAGATTGGCTTATTTCACTTAGTAATATGCTTTTAAGTTTCCTCCATGTCTTTTCATGGCTTGAGAGCTCATTTATTTTTATCACTGAATAATAGTCCATTGTCTGGATGTACCATAACATTAAACAGTTTTTTTACTTTGTGATATCATGAATTATAGTGATTTTTGAATGTTGATTCAACTGATATTCCTTAGATAAATACTACTTGGTCATAATGTATTATTCTTTTTATATATTTTGTTAAGAATCTTTTTGTATATTTGTTAGATTTTTGTATTAGGATTATGATGGCCTTGTAAAATTAATTGAAATGTTCCCTGCTTTATTTTCTGAAAACCTTTTTGTACGATGGTATTATTTTTTCTTTAAATGTTTGATAGAATTTGCCACCTAACCCATCTGGGCCTGAAGCTTTTTGAGAACAAATACAATTTCTTTAATAGATATTGGACTTTGGGGATTTTGTTTCATTAGTTTCAAGTTTGGAAAATTAACTTTGCTCAGTTTATTTAGAGTTAATATTATACCACTAATATTGTAAGTTTTTGCAACAGTGTTGGCCCATTTTTTATCATCAATACCACCTCCATCCTTTATCATTTGTATCACTTTTTATAAAAGTGTTATAGTTTTTGCTTTAGTCAGTCCTCTGCATTTTAAAGACATTAAGAAGAAAAAACAGTCTGTTTATATTTATCCAGCTTTCTACTATATCCAGTGCTCTTCGTTCTTTCCCCAAAATTCAAGTTTCCAAATGATATCCCTCCCCTTCAACTTAAAGAATTTCCTTTAGCCTTTATTATAATACAGATTCACTGGTAATGAATTCTCTTAGTGTTATTTATACATATGTTAGATTTCTTGGTATTGTCTTGGATACATCTCTGAGACTCTATTTTTATCTTTTTTCTCTCTGTATTTCAGAATAGATCATTTCTATTGATCTGTCTTCTAGTTCATGGACCCTTTCATTTCCATTCTGCTATTAAGACCATTCAGTGAATTTTTAATCTCAGATATTGTATTTTTCAGTTCTAAAATTTCCATCTGATTCTTTTCTATAGTTTCTATTTCTTCTGTGAGATGTCTCATCTTTTCGTGCATTCCAAGAGCATTTTTCTTTAAGTCACTTATAATAGCTCTGTTAAAATCCTTGTTGGCTAATTCTAACATCTGGATATGTTAGAGTTGGTCACCACTAATTATCTCTGCTCTTGAGAATGCATCGCATTTCTCTAATTCTTCATTTGTCTGGTAATTATGGAGTGCATCATGGGCATGATGAGTGTTATATTGTGGAGAGCCTGGAATCCGTTTTTCCTCTGGAGAGTGTTTATTTTGTTTATTTTAGTATGTCATTAACTTGGTTGAACTCAGACTATACATGCTGTTTCCTGAGAGGCTTCTCAAATCTCAGTTTGTTTTTTTATCCTTAGCTGATTGTCTATCCCACACTTATGTAGTAGAGGAGTCAGCTAGAGTTTGGGACAGTTTATGGGCAAAATGTGGGGTTCTCCCTTTCTAAATCTCTCCTTTCTTGGATGTGTACTCCAGTGGGCATGGTGGCCCTGAACCCTGTGTGCTGTTTCTTCGGGCCATAAGGACCGTGGGATTTCCATTGGTATTTCAGCCACTGCACAAGGCTCTGACTACTGTCTGTTCTCAAAAACCATAAAATTAGGAAACTCATCTGTGCTGGTTCCTTCTCCTAAGTGTTAACTCCCTTTTAGAATCAAATCTGTATTTATTCACTCTCTCGGACTTTAAGGTCTTGTGGATTTTGTTTCTTTCTTTGTTTTTTATTTGGTCTAAGAGGTTACAGTTGTTATCTGTGGGAAGGTCAGATATGGTTGGAATTTTCTTGGTCCATACAGGAAACAGGTGGTACATAATATTTTTTATGCCATTTAAAATTATTTCTTTCTGTTTGCTGGTATAGAGAAATACAGTTGTCTTTTGAACATTGACCTTGTATCAAAAAACTCTTAACTATATTCTAGTAATTCTAAAAATTATTTATTCTCTTAGATTTTTTAATGTGCCCAATCATTTCATCTGCAAATTATGTGAGTTTTATTTCTTCTCTATTCTTGTACTTTTTGTCTGTTTTTCTTTCTTTATAGGTTTGACTAGGACTATAGGATTTTCTGTCTTGCCACCCCATCCCATCCTGCCTTCCTCCTTCTCATTCTCCTCCTCCTTATAGCTTGCCATTAACAGATTCAGGAAGTTCCTTTCTATTCCTTATGTGCTGAAAGTGGAAAGTTTAAACTTACTTATATATATTTTAGGGTTTTGTTCCCTAGAAGCAAAGAGGAATTTCTGTGCAAGTGATTTATAAAAGGAATGCTCTCAGGAGAAACCTGTAAAGAAGTGAGGGAATCAGGATAGGGAAAGGAAAGAACTAAGCAATGATATAATTTCAGGTGAAGTTTAATTAATCAAGTTTAATCAGCTTGATTCTATGCTTTCTGGAGTGTTAATTGCACAATAGAGTTATACTTCTGCACCAAATATCATTAGCTGTTGGCCATGAGGGAAAGGTGTGTATAACTCTCAGGTCTTTTGCATAAGCTGGTTCCAGTCCTCCCAAGGAGGTTCTCCAGAGAATGTTGCGTGTGTGAGCTCATAGCAGTAGTACCTGTAGCTGCTAGAAATGGACACAACCATCCAGTTAAGAGGGTCTCGGGAGAATCTTAATAGGATCTTAGCACACACATCCTGAGTTTTTCTATATTCCTTGTTTGCTAAGATTTTATCATATGTAGTAAGTGTTTTACTTTATTAGGTACTTTCTCTGTATCAGTTCAGATTGTCATTTGATTTTTCTTTTTAAACCTGTCAATGTTGTGGATAACCTTGATTAATTTTCAAATATTATACCAACACCATATTCTGGCATAAAAACACATTGTCATGATTTATTATTGTTTTTATATATTGCTGGATTTGGTTTGGTAGATTTTACTTAGGATTTTTGCACCTTTGTTCATTGGTGAGGTTAGACAATGATTTTTTCTTTCTGATGTTGTGTGTTGTATCTAGGTTAAGCTAGACACAAGAAAAGAATTGATGGGAGTATACTCTTTTATCTTCTCTGGAAGAGTTCTTTTAAGATTTGAATGATCTGTTTCTTAAATATACTTTGGAACTTGCCAATAAAGTCAACTGAGGCTGGAGGTCTCTTTGTGGGTACATTTTATGGTTTAATCTCTTGCATGTTTATAATTCTAATCATTTTTTTTCCTTGGACAAAATTGTCTATTTGTCTAAAATTTCAAATTAGAATTTTTGTCTTTTCCAGAAAAGTGGGATTTTGTATACCAGAGAGTGAAATTGCTGGATCATATGGTTTTTTTTTTTTTTTTTTTTTAGTTTTTTAAGGAACCTCCATACAGTTCTCCATCATGCCTGTACCAATTTACATTCCCACCAACAGTGTAAGAGGGTTCCCCTTTCTCCACATCCTTTTCAGAATTTATAACTTGAGAATTTTTTGGTGATGGTCATTCTGAATAGTGTGAGGTGATACTTCACTGTAGTTTTGATTTGCATTTCTCTGGTGTTTAGAGGTGTTGAGCATCTTTTCATGTGTCTGTTGGCCATCTGTATGTCTTCTTTGGAGAAATGTCTGTTGAGATCCTCTGCACACTTTTTTTTATTGCCTTTTTACTTGTTTTGATTACAAATTTTTTTCCTCAATTTGTCTTTTGGATCTATTTACGTAATTTTTATCATGCAGAACATAATTATAATTTTATTGACAGATAATACTTGGGAGATATGTCACACTTAACATTTTCTGTTTGTTGAACATCTTAAAGTGTTTCTAATGTTTGTCCAGTTTTTTTTTTTTTTTGAGAAATAATCTATATACATCACTGTATAAGTTTAAGGTGTACAGGACTTCCCTGGTGGTCCAGTGGTTAAGTCCATGCTTCCACTACAGGGGGCACAGGTTTAATCCTTGGTTGGGGAACTAAAATCCCACATGTCTCACAGTGATATATGGCATGATGGTTTGATTTACATATATTGTGAAATGATTACCACAGTAGGTTTAGTTAACATCCATCATCTCATATAGATAAAATAGAGTATTTCTGATTTTTTAAAAGCTGTTTTAAATCATGCTGAGAGCACTGTTTTGCATATAGCTTTTTTCCTCTGGTTTATTTCTGTAGCATATGGAAAGATGACATATACATGAGATAGACCTGTTTCATTTTTGACCATAGACCATTAGTCAGACCATAATTGTAGCGTGATTTCAGAAGAATATGAAAATTGGGCTTTATTAAAAAAGAAAAAGTCCATCTTATTGTTTCCTTTGTTGATAGTTTTCATTCTGATGGAAAAGTTTTTCCTAATTATTGGTAGTATTTTTACTACTAAGGCAATGGGACCTCACTCCAGTACTCTTGCCTGGAAAATCCCATGGATGGAAGAGCCTGGTAGGCTGCAGTCCATGGGGTCGCTAAGAGTCGGACACGACTGAGTGACTTCACTTTCACTTTTCACTTTCATGCCTTGGAGAAGGAAATGGCAACCCACTCCAGTACTCTTGCCTGGAGAATCCCAGGGACGGGAGAGCCTGGTGGGCTGCCATCTATGGGGTCGCACAGAGTCGGACACGACTGAAGCGACTTAGCAGCAGTAGCAGTTACTACTTCAAAATATATATTAAACATCAGGCCATGAATCTTTTTCTGGTACAAACTGAATTAAGTATAGTTATAGAATCTCAATTGACAGGATTCTAGATATCATCTTGTTTAAGCTCCTGCTCAGAATTAAAATGTCTAAAATATCCCTAATAGGTAACTTCATTGTCAGAATATCCCTGGTATAGGGGACTCTTGTCTCACTTGGGAGCTAGATTCTAAACTCAATAAATAATGAAAATTTCATAAAGTAAAAATTACTCTTGGAAAACTCTTAAATTGCCTATGAACTATAGAATATGTGACTTCAAGTATCTATCTTTATAGAGTAATATATAATAATAATAATGCATATAGTAGTTTGGGCTTCCCTGGTGGCTCAGTGGTAAAGAATTCACCCGCCAGTGTAGGAGACACAGGTTTGATCCCTGGGTTGGGAAGATCCCCTGGAGAAAGGAATGGAACCTGCTCCACTTGCCTGTGTAATGCCATGGACAGTGGAACCTGATGGGCTACAGTCCATGGGGTTGCAAAAGAGCTGGACATGACTGAGCGACTAAACAACAACATGTTCACTATATATAATGGAGCACATGCACAAAATGTAATTTTTAGCAATACTTTGGGAGGTAGGGCTAAGTACATATAGTTGACTATGTGTAAGTTAAGTGTATATGAAACTAATGTAGTACAATATTGTATAGTAGAAGGATTTCTGGGTCTAATAATGGCTTCCCTGGTAGCTCAGCTGGTAAAGAATCCGCCTGCAATGAAGGAGACCTGGGTTCAATCCGTAGATTGGGAATATCCCCTGGAGAAAGGAACAACAACCCACAAGTATTCTGGCCTGGAGAAACCATGGACTATGACAGAGCCAGACATCCTGGAATGTGAAGTCAAGTGGGCCTTAGGAAGCATCACTACGAACAAAGCTAGTGGAGGTGATGGAATTTCAGATCCCAAAAGATGATGCTGTAAAAGTGCTGCACTCAACATGCAAGCAAATCTGGAAAACTCAGCAGTGGCCACAAGACTGGAAAAGGTCAGTTTTCATTCTAATCCCAAAGAAAGGCAATGCCAAAGAATGTTCAAACTACTGCACAATTGCACTCATCTAACACACTAGTGAAGTAATGCCCAAAATTCTCCAAGCCAGGCTTCAACAGTACATGAACCGTGAACTTCCAGATGTTCAAGCTGGATCTAGAGAAGGCAGAGGAACCAGAGATCAAATTGCCAACATCCATTGGATCATCGAAAAAGTGAGAGTTCCAGAAAAACATTTACTTCTGCTTTATTGACTACACCAAAGCCTTTGACTATGTGGATCACAACAAACTGTGGAAAATTCTTAAAGAGATGGCAATACCAGACCACCTGACCTGCCTCCTGAGAAACATGTATGTAGTTCAGGAAGCAACATTTAAAACTGGACATGGAACAACAGACTGGTTCCAAATCTGGAAAGGAGTACATCAAGGCTGTATGTTGTCACTTTGCTTATTTTAGTTATATGCAGCCTACATCATGAGAAACACTGGGCTAGATGAAGCACAAGCTGGAATCGAGATTGCCGGGAGAAATATCAATTACCTCAGATATGCAGATGACACCACACTTATGGCAGAAAGTGAAGAACTAAAGAGACTCTTGATGAAAGTGAAAGTGGAGAGTGAAAAAGTTGGCTTAAAGCTCAACATTCAGAAAACGAAGATCATGGCATCTGGTCCCACCACTTCATGGGAAATAGATGGGGAAACAGTGGAAACAGTGTCAGACTTTATTTTTCTGGGCTCCAAAACCACTACAGATGGTGACTGCAGCCATGAAATTAAAAGACGCTTACTCCTTGGAAGGAAAGTTATGACCAACCTAGATAGCGTATTCAAAAGCAGAGACATTACTTTGCCAACAAAGGTTCGTCTAGTCAAGGCTATGGTTTTTCCTGTGGTCATGTATGGATGTGAGAGTTGGACTGTGAAGAAGGCTGAGTGCCGAAGAATTGATGCTTTTGAACTGTGGTGTTGGAGAAGACTCTTGAGAGTCCCTTGGAGTGCAAGGAGATCCAACCAGTCCATTCTGAAGGAGATCAGCCCTGGGATTTCTTTGGAAGGACTGATGCTAAAGCTGAAACTCCAATACTTTGGCCACCTCATGCGAGGAGTTGACTCATTGGAAAGGACTCTGATGCTGGGAGGGATTGGGGGCAGGAGGAGAAGGGGACGACAGAGGATGAGATGGCTGGATGGCATCGCTGACTCGATGGACTTGAATCTGAGTGAACTCCGGGAGTTGGTGATGGACAGGGAGGCCTGGCGTGCTGCGATTCATGGGGTCGCAAAGAGTCGGACACGACTGAGCGACTGATCTGATCTGATCTGATTTTTAGCTGTAGCATGTGGGATCTTTAGTCGCAGCATGAGAACTCTTAGTTGCAGCTTGTGGGATCTAGTTCCCTGACCAGGGGTTGAACCCAGGCCCCCTGCATTGGAAGTGTGGAGTCTTAGCCACTGGAGCACCAGGGAAGTCCTTGAAGCTTCCTGACTTCCAAGGCTAGATCATAAAAGGTAATGTAACTTCCCCCTGGCTTGTTTGTTCTTGAGATACTTGCCCTTGGAGCCATGTCACATATAGTGACCACTATAAATATGCAGTTGACAGCCCCAGCTAGCCCCATCCTGGCTCTGCCCTTTCTAATTCATGACCCACAGAAACTATGAGAAATAAATGACTATTGATTAAGCCACTAAGTTTGGAGTGGTTTGTTACTCCTGCCATTATAATTCTCCCTTCCCAGCACTGGGCTTACAATTTTGAAAACTCTTAATAAAAATTTCTAAGAGAAAAATGATATCTTATTCAATTTTTATTTCCTTGATTACTGGGAAGAAGCTATTGGGTAGGGAAGTAATAGTTGGCATGCTAGCTATAGATATCATTTCAAACTTAATAAATAAGTCTAATGCTGAAGTCATTTCTCTACCCTCAACTTGATCTTCACCCTTTTCTCTCCAATTTCTACTCATATTTCAGTTCAGATATTACTTCTTCCAGTTAGCTTTCCCTGGCTCTGCTCTCTACCTTTCAATCCATTCTGGGTTAGAGGCTTATCTTATGTGCTCCTATAGAACCCTGTTACTTACTCCTATTTTAGTACTTTTTATATTTGATGTGGTAATTGCCCTTTTACTTATCGTTATGCTTCAGTAGATCTTGAGCTTTACAAAAGCACTATCTTCTTGTTCCCTATAGCATTTGCTGTGCCTAGCATATAGTGTGGAGAAGGAAATGGCAGCCCACTCCAGTGTTCTTGCCTGGAGAATCCCAGGGACAGGGGAGCCTGGTGGGCTGCCGTCTATGGGGTCACACAGAGTCGGACACGACTGAAGCGACTGAGCAGCAGCAGCAGCATATAGTGTGTACTTAAAAAGGAGATATTTTTAATTAATTCAACAAACATTTGAGTGTCTACTGGGTACCAGATTCTGTTCTTGATAGTGAAAATACATTAATAATTAAAGTAATATTTTGATTGATCACAAGTAGTATATATTTGTGATTTAATTAACCTCAAAGATAACATGAAATTATTTTTCCAAAGGCCTTTATCTTAAAAAATATATCCACTTAATTAGAAAATTCATTTCAATTGGGAATTCTATTTGATTGCATGGTTACTTAAACCTGTTCTAATATTCTCTTTCTCTAATATTTATGTTCCCTGAAAGAACATGGCTATTTTGTCACTATGATTCTGAGTCAACACATCTTCTGTGTACAAGGTACAAGTTAGCTACTGTGGGATATACAAGGTTGTTGAAAATATGGTCACTGCTATCAACTATGAAGGTACCACCATTATGTAGTTGGGCTTCCCTGGTGGTAAAGAATCCACCTGCCAATGTAGGAGACCTGTGTTCATCTCTAGGATGGGGAGATTCCCCTGGAGAAAGAAATGGCAACCCACTCCAGTATTCCTGCCTGGGAAATCCCATGGACAGAGGAGCCTGGCAGGCTACAGTCCATGGGGTGGCAAAAAGTTGGACTCAGCCTAGCAACTGAGCACATGCCACCATTATGTAAGTGATTACTCTTTTTAAGGAAATTTCTACTATCATCTGTTAACCTTTATTTTAATACTTTGAGTGACATTGCACTTGGGATTGTAGCAAAAATATAAGCATAGTTATTTTCCCCATAATGTTTGCAAAATACAGACTTTGATGAATGTTGATTTAATGTATTAATGGCAAGAAGAATGCTTAGATAGGTAGAAGGAGAAATGATAGGGGATGAATTCAGTGTATTGAAAAACTATTTTATTGGGAGTCAAGAAGGCTCAACCTTATTTCACATCAGGACACAACCATCACCTACTGTATTAGGGTACAGTCAAAGCTGTGTAGCAAAGACTATGCAATGTAATGGCTCAAAGCAGAGAGAAGATAATTTCTCTCATACCCTTCAGAGGTCAGTGACTGACCAGGGCTGGTGGAGGGGACCTGTGCCATCCTCAAAATGTGACTGCCACTACTGATCCAAAATGGCTTCAACCTATGGGAAGAAGAATAAGATTTAGGAGAGTGTACACTTAGTCCTTTTCAGGGAAAGACCTGAAAATGGAACATATCATTCCCACTTTCATGTCATTGGTCAGAGTTTAGTCACATGGTCACACTTATCTGTAAGGTAGACTGAATAGCCCTTAGCCAGGCTGCTGTGTAAGTACCCAACTGTATGATTAAAGGAGGGAGAAATATTGGGAGACATCTAGCAATTGGGTGCTATTACCATTCTGGGATCCTCAGATTCCTGACTTAACTGTCAACCTTGTAAAACACCTTGGGAAACTTATATATGTGTCTGCTTATCATCCATTTGAAATACTAAGTTCTTGTTTGTTTTTGATTGAAATTAGGAGTGTATATGGTAGTACTTGAGGAGGGCATGACATTCCCACTCCAGTATTCTTGCCTGGAGAATCCCCATGGAGAGAAGAGCCTGTGGGGCTATAATCCATGTGGTCGCAAAGAGTCAGACACGACTGAGCAACTAAGCACATGGTAGTACTTAAGATATGTTTAATTTTTAGCAATTGGCAATTGTCCTTGATTTAAATTTTGTAAATAAACTGATGTATTTTGTTGGACAAAAATATTTCCAAGTATGAACTTCATTGGAGAAATAATTAAATAGAGAGCAATGAAGAAGTTAAACTGTTGACTAGATTCCAGAGTGAATCTACAATCAAAATGTTAGAGTTTGAAAGGATCTTTTCTTTCGTCTTTTTTTTTTTTTTTTTTTAATGCATATAGAGAAGCTATATACCAGAATGAGGTCTTTTCAGATTAAATTCCAACCCCTTTTCAGATTAAATTTCAACCCCTAAATTGTACTGATGAGCTTCAGAGAGAAGTGTTCAGAGAGAGACCTGTCCAAGGGCTCATAGTTTATTTGATAGAAGAGACTGAGTAAAGAACTCAAGGCTTCTAAGTTTTAATCTGTTAAAGAAACTGACAACAATATGGAAAGAGTAAGCTCAGCCAGGATACTGCATAAGCCCTGAAGATACAGAGTGAAGTAATTTCTTTCAGTCTACCACCAAAAAAAAGTTTTGAGTGGTATGTGATATTCCTCTGTGAATACTAAACTAGGGCAGGTTAGCTGTAGTAGCAAATACTCCAAAATTTGTTGGCATATTTGTGAGGTAGGAGGTAGAGGGGAATTTTGCTCTGTGAACCACCTGTTCCATCTTGATGCTACATACTCCTGTAAGTCCTTGGAGCCCTCTCTCTTCTGTGGGTTCATGAGGAAAGAGAGGATGGGGAGGGGGCAGAGGTGGCTGGTGGTAAGGGAGTGTTTAATGGCCTGGATTGACACACATCTCTTTTACTCAGATCTATTGACCAAAACTCTGTCACATGATCTCATGTAACTCTAAGGGAGGCTGGAAGATATATTCTATCTGTGCGCCCAGGAAGAAGAGCAGAACATCATTCCTATTTCTTACAAGAGAGGATACTAGAGTAAAATTATCTGTTCAAAGTACTAGTAATAGATGCTACTGACTGGAGATTTAATATAGTCCCTCACATGATCTCTTACTGTAGAACTTGAAAAGATAATCTAAAAAGCTATAACACTCTACTGAGAATATAAGGTCTAGGAGGAGGTCAAATGATTTGTTCCAGATTGTCTAGCTAACCAATTGCAGACTCAAGATCAGAACCACTCTTCCTAGAATCATAAGGTCTGTGGTCTCTTCATTACCCTGCAGTGACCTCCTGAACTAGTTGACCAACAGTTGGGTTCTTCATTTGTCAAAAAAGGTGAGATGTATCAGAAAATAAAACAGTGACTATTTGAAATGTTTTATTTTGATTACCTTATATGAGAAATATTTTTATTTAAACCTTTATAGAGATATATATTACTATGTCACTGAATAGTCAACTTCAATTAAGTGTATGTGCTTTGTGATTAAAAAAAACAACCCAAGAGTTAAAAAAAAGACTGTTTATGTAATATTAAGCTTTGAAATAAACTGTTTTATATTTCACACTAATCTTGGCATAATCAATATTATACTTAAATGGTAACAATGTATTTTTTTAATTTATTTTCTACTTTTGGAGTACTTAGCATCTTTATTTACTGCATATGATTTTTATATTCATTTAGTGATTATTATTCAGATTTTATTGTCAGTTGTTATTAAGTAAATATCATTTTTTATGACGTGTAGTCATTCAAGTTTTTTCCTAAACCAATTTAGTTTACATTTATTTCCATAATTTTTTAAAGATGGAGAAACTAAATTTAGAATTAAACCAAGATTAAAGGGAAAAAAATTATTGCTTTAACAAGAATGTATTTTGGACTCAGTCAGGAAGCATCTGGTTTGGAAAACACGTTCTGCATCAGGACTCTACACTTGGATCTCCAAGCTGGCTGACCCTCAGAAGTAAATGTCAGTTATATTCACCCTTGAGATTTTCAGATTGCAGTTTCCTATTTTAACTTGTCTAGAAATAAAAAATAATTTTTTTTTCTCTGTAGTTAATATAAAACTGATGTTTACTGTATAGACAGTCATCTCCATCAGAAACATTTAAAAGTGTTATTTACAGTTTTGTAATTTTAGATATATTTGAGTTACTAAAAAATCAATTTTATATATTGTCTCCTATTTAGATGCTTAACAATATTTTTTTAATTTATTCATTTTAATTGGAAGCTAATTACTTTACAATATTGTATTGGTTTTGCCATACATCAACATGAATCCGCCACGGGTGTACACGTGTTCCCAATCCTGAACCCCCCTCCCACCTCCCTCCCCATACCATCCCTCTGGGTCATCCCAGTATACCAGCCCCAAGCATCCTGTATACTGCATCGAACCTGGACTGGCGATTCATTTCTTATATGATATTATACATGTTTCAATGCCATTCTCCCAAATCATCCCACCCTCTCCCTCTCCCACAGGGTCCAAAAGACTGTTCTATACATCTGTGTCTCTTTTGCTGTCTCGCATACAGGGTTATTGTTACCATCTTTCTAAAATCCATATATATGCGTTAGTATACTGTATTGGTGTTTTTCTTTCTGGCTTACTTCACTCTGTATAATGAACTCCAGTTTCATCCACCTCATTAGAACTGATTCAAATGTATTCTTTTTAATTGCTGAGTAATAATCCATTGTGTATATGTACCACAGTTTTCTTATCCATTCATTTGCTGATAGACATCTAGGTTGCTTCCATGTCCTGGCTATTATAAACAGTGCTGCTATGAACATTGGAGTACACGTGTCTCTTTCCCTTCTGGTTTCCTCAGTATGTATGCCCAGCAGTGGGATTGCTGGGTCATAAGGCAGTTCTATTTCCAGTTTTTTAAGGAATCTCCACACTGTTCTCCATAGTGGCTGTACTAGTTTGCATCCCCACCAACAGAGTAAGAGGGTTCCCTTTTCTCCACACCCTCTCCAGCATTTATTGCTTGTAGACTTTTGGATCACAGCCATTCTGACTGGCGTGAAATGGTACCTCATTTGGAATTGTTAATATATCTATTCTTTCTTCAAATTACAGGCTTCCTAAGAACAAAAATTAGGTTAGAACTGATTGTGAGATATAACAGAAAATACTTTTAGGCTTTATTCTAGTAGTTGTGCAATTAAATATTAGGAAGTGCACTCAGTAACCTAATAGCATTAATGTCTGGTGATTGTTTTTATATTTATATAGCTATAATAAAAAGGAATATTGTTTGCTTTGTAGCTGGAGTTAATTATTGTTAGAAGTATTATTAACCTGCCTTACATAATTATTTTGTTTATAGTGAAATGGTACAGGCTTTAGAAATAGAGAAAAAGAATGGGAATGACTAGTGATCTCTTCAAGAAAATTAGAGATACCAAGGGAACATTTCATGCAAAGATGGGCTCGATAAAGTTCAGAAATGGTATGGACCTAACAGAAGCAGAAGATATTAAGAAGAAGTGGCAAGAATACACAGGAGAACTGTACAAAAAAGATCTTCACGACCAAGATAATCACGATGGTGTGATCACTCACCTAGAGCCAGACATCCTGGAATGCGAAATCAAGTGGGCTTTAGGAAGCATCACTATGAACAAAACTAGTGGAGGTGATGGAATTCCAGTTGAGCTATTTCAAATCCTAAAAGGTGATGCTGTGAAAGTGTTGCACTCAATATGCCAGCAAATTTGGAAAACTCAGCAGTGGCCACAGGACTGGAAAAAGTTTTCATTCCAATCCCAAAGAAAGGCAATGCCAAAGTATACTCAAACTACCACACAATTGCACTCATCTCACATGGTAGAAAAGTAATGCTCAAAATTCTCCAAGCCAGGCTTCAGCAATATGTGAACCGTGAACTTCCAGATGTTCAAGCTGGATTTAGAAAAGGCAGAGGAACCAGAGATCAAATTGCCAACATCTGCTGGATCATCGAAAAAGCAAGAGAGTTCCAGAAAAACATCTCTTTTATTGACTATGCCAAAGCCTTTGACTGTGTGGATCACAATAAACTGTGGAAAATTCTGAAAGAGATGGCAATACCATACCACCTGACCTGCCTCTTGAGAAATCTGTATGCAGGTCAGGAAGCAACAGTTAGAACTGGACATGGAACAACAGACTGGTTCCACATCGGAAAAGGAGTACATCAAGGCTGTATATTGTCACCCTGCTTATTTAACTTCTGTGCAGAGTTCAGTTCAGTCACTCAGTCATGTCCGACTCTTTGCGACCCCATGAACCACAGCACGCCAGGCCTCCCTGTCCATCACCAACTCCCGGTGTCCACCCAAACCCATGTCCATTGTGTCAGTGATGCCATCCAACCATCTCATCCTCTGTCGTCCCCTTCTCCTGCCCTCAATCTTTCCCAGCATCAGGGTCTTTTCAAATGAGTCAGCTCTCCGAATGAAGTGGCCAAAGTATTGGAGTTTCAGCTTCAACATCAATCCCTCCAGTGAACACCCAGGATTGATCTCCTTTAGGATGGACTGGTTGGATCTCCTTGCAGTCCAAGGGACTCTCAAGAGTCTTCTCCAACACCACAGTTCAAAAGCATCAATTCTTTGGTGTTCAACTTTCTTTATAGTCCAACACTCACATCCATACATGACTACTGGAAAAACCATAGCCTTGACTAGACGGACTTTTGTTGGCAAAGTAATGTCTCTGCTTTTTAATATGCTGTCTAGGTTGGTCATAACTTTCCTTCCAAGGAGCAAGCATCTTTTAATTTCATGGGTGCAGTCACCATCTGCAGTGATTTTGGAGCCCAGAAAAATAAAGTCTGACACTGTTTCCACTGTTTCCCCATCTATTTGCCATGAAGTGATGGGACTGGATGCAGAGCATATCATGAGAAATGCTGGGCTGGATGAAGCACAAGCTGGAATCAAGATTGCCGGGAGAAATATCAATAACCTCAGATATGCAGATGACACCACCCTAATGGTAGAAAGCAAAGAACTAAAGAGCCTCTTGATGAAAGTGAAAGAGGAGAGTGAAAAAGTTGGCTTAAAACTCTTTCAGAAAACTAAGATCATGGCATCTGGTCCCATCACTTCATGGCAAATAGATGGGGAAACAATGGAAACAGTGACAGACTTTATTTTGAGGGGCTCCAAAATCACTGCAGATAGTGACTGCAGCCATGAAATTAAAAGACACTTGCTCCTTGGAAAAAAAGCTATGACCAACCTAGACAGCATATTAAAAAGCAGAAACATTACTTTACTGACAAAAGTCTGTCTAGTCAAAGCTATGTTTTTTCCAGTGGTCATGTATGGATGTGAGAGTTGGACTATAAAGAAAGCTGAGCACTAAAGAATTGATGCTTTTGAACTGTGGTGTTGGAGAAGACTCTTGAGAGTCCCTTGGACTGCAAGGAGATCCAGTCCATCCTAAAGGGAATCAGTCCTGAATATTCATTGGAAGGACTGATGCTGAAGCTGAAACGCCAATATTTGGCCACCTGATGCAAAGAACCAACTCAGAAAAGACCCTCATGCTGAGAAAGATTGAAGGCGGGAGGAAAAGGGGATGACAGAGGATGAGATGGTTGGATGACATCACTGACTCAATGGATACGAGTTTGAGTAGGCTCCGGGAGTTGGTGATGGACAGGGAGGCCTGGCGTCCTGCAGTCCATGGGGTCACAGAGTCAGACACGACTGAGCAACTCAATTGAACTGAACAGGCTTTAGAACCGGATCAACCTGGATTCAGATCCTGTCTAGACTGGCAAAATTAGCTCAGTGTTACGAGTCTCCTTCTCTAAATCTTAATCTTTTCATCAATATGATGGTAATAATACTACTAGCAGTAAGATATTGCAGTGAATATTCTTGTACGAATGAATCTTGTTCATTTGAACATATTACTGTGGACAGAGAAATCTATGGGCCAAAAGGCATATGCAGTTTGATATTGATAATTGCTGCAAAATTCTCTCTAAAAAGACTATCCTAATTTCAGTGTAACTAACTGTATGATACTGCCTTGTATCCTGTATAGTACTGGAGTTTTTCAGTCTTTTCATTTTTTTATTTCTTATGCCTATTTTTAAATGTTAATCCTCTTCAAATCTCTTTGACCTCTGTATCAAATTTGGTGGTATAATACAGACATTGGAATAATATGTAGTAGCCCAGATAATTTTATTGTTTAGATTTTTCTCTTCATAGCTATTCATATTTTATTTTATTTTTTTATTTTTTTAAATTTTATTTTATTTTTAAACTTTACAAAATTGTGTTAGTTTTGCCAAATATCAAAATGAATCCGCCACAGGTATACATGTGTTCCCCATCCTGAACCCTCCACCCTCCTCCCTCCCCATACCATCCCTCTGGGTCATCCCAGTGCACTAGCCCCAAGCATCCAGTATCGTGCATGGAACCTGGACTGGCAACTCGTTTCATACATGATATTATACATGTTTCAATGCCATTCTCCCAAATCTTCCCACCCTCTCCCTCTCCCACAGAGTCCATAAGACTGTTCTATACATCAGTGTCTCTTTTGCTGTCTCGTACGCAGGGTTATTGTTACCATCTTTCTAAACTCCATATATATGCGTTAGTATACTGTATTGGTGTTTTTCTTTCTGGCTTACTTCACTCTGTATAATGAGCTCCAGTTTCATCCACCTCATTAGAACTGATTCAAATGTATTCTTTTTAATGGCTGAGTAATACTCCATTGTGTATATGTACCTCAGCTTTCTTATCCATTCATCTGCTGATGGACATCTAGGTTGCTTCCATGTCCTGGCTATTATAAACAGTGCTTCGATGAACATTGGGGTACACGTGTCTCTTTCCCTTCTGGTTTTCTCAGTGTGTATGCCCAGCAGTGGGATTGCTGGATCATAAGGCAGTTCTTTTTTTTTTTTTTTAATTTTATTTTATTTTTAAACTTTACAATATTGTATTAGTTTTGCCATATATTGAAATGAATCCGCCACAGGTATACCTGTGTTCCCCATCCTGAACCCTCCTCCCTCCTCCCTCCCCATACCCTCCCTCTGGGTCGTCCCAGTGCACCAGCCCCAACTGTTCTCCATAGTGGCTGTACTAGTTTGCATTCCCACCAACAGTGTAAGAGGGTTCCCTTTTCTCCACACCCTCTCCAGCATTTATTGCTTGTAGACTTTTGGATCGCAGCCATTCTGACTGGCGTGAAATGGGACCTCATAGTGGTTTTGATTTGCATTTCTCTGATAATGAGTAATGTTGAGCATCTTTTCATGTGTTTGTTAGCCATCTGTATGTCTTCTTTGGAGAAATGTCTATTTAGTTCTTTGGCCCATTTTTTGATTGGGTCATTTATTTTTCTGGAGTTGAGCTGTAGGAGTTGCTTGTATATTTTTGAGATTAGTTGTTTGTCAGTTGCTTCATTTGCTATTATTCTCTCCCATTCTGAAGGCTGTCTTAAAAATATGGAACGCTTCACGAATTTGCGTGTCATCCTTGCGCAGGGGCCATGCTAATCTTCTCTGTATCGTTCCAATTTTAGTATATGTGCTGCCAAAGTGAGCACAGCTATTCATATTTTAATAGTAACTCTGTATTTGTTAGTTTGTGCCATTTATGAAATAGAGACTCCTTAAGTCAAGGCATGCTCACACTCTCTCTCTCTATATATATACGTATATGTATATAGACATACATTTTTAATCATATTATAATTTCAGTTAATCAAAATTTCCATGTCTTCTCATTAGTTTTTGGCATGTATCCCAATAACTTTAATTTTCACTATTACTAGAATACATTTTTGTTTAAATTATATATTAACATGATTTTATTTCTCTGTAAGTGCAAATATACTCTAATATTTAGTATCTTCCATATGTCTTGGCTTATCATTCTGAATATTCATTATCATTGTATAGACTGTAGATATAGACAGTCTAAGAAGTTAGTTGGAAAAGGCAACGGCACCCCACTCCAGTACTCTTGCCTGGAAAATCCCATGGATGGAGGAACCTGGTAGGCTGCAGTCCATGGGGTCGCTAAGAGTCGGACACGACTGAGCAAATTCACTTTCACTTTTCACTTTCATGCATTGGGAGAAGGAAATGGCAACCCACTCCAGTGTTCTTGCCTGGAGAATCCCAGGGACGGGGGAGCCTAGTGGGCTGCCGTCTATGGGGTCACACAGAGTCAGACACGACTGAATCGACTTAGCAGCAGCAGCAGCAGCAAAAAGTTAGTAGGGACTAAATCCATATTATGTATGGTAATGGAAGAGAGAAGTTATGGTTTACCTTATTTTTTTATTTTTGACTCTTCTAAAAATAAAATACTGGAAAATTCCATTTAAGTTTTATTCTTATTTATAATTGCATTTCAATTCAAAACTTGCTACTCACTTGTGAAGCACTATTTTCAGTTATAGGCATCCTTAGCTTTATGAAAATAACTTGAAGTATGTGCTAATGAAATAGGAATCCTAAAATGAAGATGTTGGCAAGTCTTGCTTCACAAGCCAAGTTTGAACTGAATTTTTATTCTCATTCTTAATCAAGTCCACATTTAAACTTAAGACCTTTTTATGGTCAGTTTTTGCTATAGATATTGAACAGTTTTCTGTGATTTTAAAGAGCAGTAAGGCTTATCTGTGCAGAGAAGGCAATGGCACCCCACTCCAGTGTTCTTGCCTGGAGAATCCCAGGGACAGGGGAGCCTGGTGGGCTGCCGTCTATGGGGTTGCACAGAGTTGGACACGACTGAAGCAACTTAGCAGCAGCAGCAAGGCTTATCTGCGACTTCCCAGTTGGTGCAGTGATAAAGAATCCACCTGCCAATTCAGGAAATGCAAGAGACACAGGTTCAGTCTCTGGGTGGGGAAGATCCCCTGGAGGAATAAATGGCAACCCACTCCGGTATTCTTGCCTGGAAAACCCCATGGACAGAGGAGCCTGGCAGGGTATAGTCTTTGTGGTGTCAAAGAGTCGGACATGACTGAGAACACACACACGCACACACACACACTCACACACACAAGGCTTATCTGATCATTTTGAATTATAGATGTTTAGGAACTATTTAATAGGCATGTTGTGATAACATTTATTTAATGGCTCCCACATTTCTTTTAAAACTGAACATAGTAATAATTGATGTCATTTTTGACTAAGTTTTATTTTGGGTCCATAGCTCTTAAGGTTGTCAGTTTGTTAAAAATTTCTTAAATATAGTATTTTTAAAATATGATTAGAGATATATAAACCACCCTTAATAGGGTGTGGCCACTCTGGGGACTCAGTAAATGGCAGGTGTTTTTTTATTACTGTTGTTGTTGCTCAGTTGCTCAGTCATGTCCAACTCTTTGAGACCCCATGGACTGCAGCATGCCAGGCTTCCCTATATACTAATATTATTAAGTAGCATTGTGGAATTTATAGTGAATGCAGAACCTTGTAACATATGAATAAAACTTATTGGCTCCTCAGAAGAGCTTCCTATTAGGACTCTACTTGTGATTCTGATTAAGTTTTAATGCATCTTTTTTTTAATAGAACCCGAAAACAAAAGAGCAAATTGAAAATTTGTTAAGGAATGGGATGAACAAGGAGCTGCGAGATAGGCTTTGCTACCGAATGACTTTTGGAACTGCAGGACTTCGTTCTGCTATGGGGGCAGGATTTTGCTATATTAATGATCTTACAGTAATACAATCAACACAGGTAAGTATTATTATTATATGTGTACTTTTATCACTGTTTTTTGCTTTATAAATTAGGTTTTTTTTAAAAAATAGTAAAAAAGCTTTATATCCAGCAAGATACTTTCTTACAAATAAAAAATGTAATATAAATTCTGACCTTTGGTCTTAACACAAGACTCATCTTAGAGGTCATGTGCGTAGGGTCACAGACTGAGGTTCTGGTTATTTTGGTTGCCATCGTCAACTTCCTGACAGTATTACTTCACATTTCAAACCAGGAAATGGTTATTGACATTTTCATTTAATACAAAGAAGCGAACTTAGATAGAAGGTGATCTATTTTGGCATGTGGCCACTGATAAAGGTTAACCACAGTATTTGGAAATTTTAGTTGAAAATATTTCCCTTTAACATGGCTTTCTGTATAATTTGAGAGTTAAGACAGTGTTGATATGATTCAGTTTATTTCTCCCCATTTTTATGCAATTTATTCTAGAAACAATTCTCTTTCCAGTGAATCATCTTTAACTGTTTCAGGGAACTCCACTTTGGAGACCAAAATACATTTGCTGCTAAGTCACGTCAGTCATGTCCGACTCCGTGTGACCCCATAGACGGCAGCCCAACAGGCTCCCGTCTCTGGGATTCTCCAGGCAAGAACACTGGAGTGGGTTGCCATTTCCCTCTCCAGTGCATGAAAGTGAAAAGTGAAAGTGAAGTTGCTCAGTCATGTCTGACTCTTAGCGACCCCATGGACTGAAGCCTACCAGGTTCCTCTGTCCATGGGACTTTCCAGGCAAGAGTACTAGAGTGGGGTGCCATTGCCTTCTCCGAAAAATAGTCCTAAACTATAGAATTGCTCAGTAGATATAATTCTAATCAATACTGGCAAACAATAAATCTTATTCTGAGTAAATTCTCTAAATTCAATGGCTAATGCAGGGGTTTGGGAACAAACAATGACAAGATGACTGAATAGTGGGATACTTGCTAGCTCCTGTCCCCATCCCCTTTCTTTTCCTGGTTCAGAAATGCTTCAGTTAGATCTTTTTTATATGTTGGGCTTCCTCATAAGATTTCATTTTGACTGAAGATTCCTTGACTTTACAAAAAGGAGTGGAGGAGGTGTTTGAAAATCAGTTTCTGCAGAAATGCAAATTTTTACAGGAAATGAGATTCCAATATGTGAAGTAGAAAAGCCAGATTGAATCTGATTCTTAAACTCTAGCTTTTTTTCAGAACCTAGGTATAGTGGAATAAGATAAGATGGATTTTTACACCAAAGTATGAGATTCTGTGAGATTTTAGGATAGCATCATCATTAGAAATAAATAAGTCGGTCAATTTGGGCTGTATGGCATGTGTGAGTGCACATGCACACACAGACATACTCACTCATAAGGAGTAGGTTGGAAGAATAATTATACTTGAAAGAACTGTGAAAGAAGGGTCCAGAAGTCATTGGGACCTCATTTGGTACTGGCACCATAGTTACCTGGCAGTGCCTGCCATATCATAGGTCTTCATTAAATTAGTATAACATTGTGAATGAATGGCCTTGGGCAAGTCATTAAATGGAGCTTCAATCTTATTTTGTCTCCTCTTTTCTGGAAGAGATGGACAAAAATAAAACTGGTATCTGCATTTCTTTTCAGGGTTATTGTGAGGATTAAATGTGGCAACATTCGAGAAATTCGTTTTTAAAATGTTAGTTTTGTATAGTTGAAAGTGTTTATTAAAGTTAGCATATCATTCATAAAATAGTTAAATGGCTTTGGCTTATTGTGGTATTTTCAATATTAAATGCTTTATTCCACTTTTTGTCCCCTTTGGTGCAAATTTTCCTTGTTTATAAGATTTTCTTTGTGATTTTAAAACTAAGGAATGGGATCAGCCATCTTAAGAAATATTCTAATGAAGGTTTATATTGCTGATTTAAAATGTTGATGTCATAAATAGATCAACTCTTATGGTTAGCTTCAATCTTATGATTTAGTAAGACCTAAAATGGTCAAACTTCCATTCTCTAGAGCCTTAATGCAAACAGAATTTCTTTTGGTTCTTCTAACAGTTTTTCTTTTTTAGCATACTGACTTTCATGTCCCATCATTTTTTCCCTAATGTTTTATGCATTGTATTATATTTAACAGTTTCTTGATATTTCTGTGTATCAGATGTGTCCAAAACTTCAGGAAACGGGTGTTCGTCATCTCACATTTGAGGATTGAAGATTGTTGCTCTCATGTTGGTGAACACAGGCAAAATGAGGAGGCCAGTTCCCTGGGAGCCAATTAGCTGCACACCACACATAAAAAGCATAGATTTTAAGTCACTGAAAATGCAGGCATTACTCAGGAATTAATCTTTTTTGTTTATCTGCTTCAGGGGATGTACAAATACCTTGAGAGGTGTTTCTCAGACTTCAAGCAAAGAGGCTTTGTAGTTGGGTATGACACACGGGGTCAAGTAACTAGCAGCTGCAGCAGCCAGAGGTACAGTATTAATTGTCTCAGAGATTAAGCTGGATTGGAATAAAATCTGGAAAAAAATTTATGCCCAGTAGTAGGAGTTCTGAAACAGGAAACTGTCCCAAAAATGTCATCACATGCTGGTGTTTATTTAGAGCTGAAACATAAGCATTTCAAAGATAACCTTTGGTTTTTACAGAAAAGAGTAAATTTTTAAATATTTAAGGTTAGTATTTACAATGACATCGTAGATGATCTTATGATTTTATTCTTTTGGCAAAGGCATTGGGTAGCAATATTATGTAAGTTGTATTCTCTCACTATACTCCTATTTTATTAGATTTACCATATTTTCACACATAGATAATCATGATCTAGTGATACTTTTTTTAGGGGGTAAATAGGTATATTGTGTTTATCAAAGTCTCTGGTTTCACTTTCTTCCATGTTTTTTGCCTTTTGCAAAAGGAAAATTTTATTTCTTAGTAAAATAGCCACCAAAAGCTGGATCAGGGAAAAGGAGGAAATTAAAATGTCAATTCTGTTCCTTGTTAAAGTTCCTTTTAAAAAATCTTGTTTATTAACAATTTAAAGTTGGAGCATGAAGCTTAAATAACTAGTGATTATAAGAATTGATTGGATTAGATTGCTGTATATTCAAAACAATTGTAATGCATTTATTTTGTGGGAGGTTGGTTTTTTTTTAAGTATGATTAGCTAAGGACCAAGTGAAATTTCTGTCCCTTTTTCAGGCTTGCTAAGCTAACTGCTGCTGTCTTACTGGCCAAAGATGTTCCTGTGTATCTTTTCTCAAGATATGTTCCTACACCTTTTGTAGTAAGTGTGTTATATCATTGATCATACAGATTGCTACTCTTGAAAAAGTATTTCTTAAATAGGGTTCAAATCTTTGTCATTCATAAAGTTCTATATTAAATAATATGAAGGACCTAAAGAAAACAAATGTTGCTCTGACTTTATTTTCATTCAACACACATGTGTTGAACCACCTAAGAATTTGGTCTATAACAAGTTGATAAGTCTACAGTCATGGCGGGGTATTTTAATATTCTTCTTTCAGAAACTGATTTATCAAGCAGGCAAAAATTACTATAAAACACTCACTTGAGTGTTTTATTTCTTCTTTAAAAATTCAAGAGTGTGAACAGTGCTTGCTTCTTGTCATATAACTTAACAATGAGTGTGCATCTTTTCTATGCCTTGGTGAATTATCAAAGTCCCTTCTAAGTCTGGGTTAACTTGCCACATTTTATCTTTTGCACATTCAATGTTATAAAATGATTTTGAGAATTCCTTTTTTGCCAGTATCATTTACTTTAGGACAACCTCATCATTTTCATCACAGCCACATCCTTAACTTATACCCATACGTTCAACCTTCACTAAGCTGATCTGATTGCCCATGTGGAGTCTCTTGAATGACAACAGTGTCAATGTTCCCAGTTATTTTTCTATAACTTCATTTATGATTGATTCAAATGTTACCTCCACCATTATCACTTTTTGCTTCTTTGCTGCACTTTCATCTTTGTTGGCCATTTCCTAATTTCAGTCATCCAGTTTTGCAAAACTGTCACATGGGTTATCTCTGGGAGGTAAAGTGGCAACACAGATACATGTTTTGCTGTCTGTGCAATAGCTCACAGATGCACAGTGACCAACAGTGACATGATCAGTTACTAATCATGATGGCTCTCATAGGACATAGTTGTTTCAGGCTGAAGAGCTAGGAGCCAAGTTTTTACTTCATATAGGCAACTGAAATTTGAGCATGTTTTTAGGAGACTGGTATTATTTACTTAAGCATGGTATCAGAAATTCATGTGTATTGGAACTTTGCAAAGCAATGACTGTCTGGATTTTAAGAGCAGCAATGAAAACACTTAAGTAGCAAAAAAAAAAACTATGAGATTTAACTAAAGCTCTACTTAAAGGGAAATTTATAGTCTTGATGATGAATATATTAGGAAAAAAGTTTTAAGTAATGAACTAAGACTTTAGTATGTTAGGATAAAAACAGAATAAATCCAAATAAAATTTAAAAAATAATAATGGTAAAGGAAAAATCAGCTAAATAGAAAATAGGAGGGTATCAACAAAAGCAGGAGTTGGCTTTCTGAAGAGACAAATAGTAAAATAGACCTTTTGGCAAGGGTACTGAACTAAAAAAGAGAAAAGACAATCCCTGGTGGCTCAGATGGTAAAGAATCCTCCTGCAATGCAGGAGACCTGGGTTCGATCCCTGGGTTGGGAGGATCCCCTGGAGGAAGGCATGGCAACCCACTCAAGTATTCTTGCCTGGAGAATCCCCATGGACAGAGGAGCCTGGTGGGCTATAGTCCATGGGGTCGCAAAGAGTTGGACACGACTGAGTGACTAAGAACAGATTAAGAAAACCACAGTATTCTGAATGTGATGCAAATAAATGTGAAACTTAGGAGAGCTGGCCAATTTTCTTGAATAATTAATACATCAAAACTGATAAGAAATAGAAAGCCTGAACAGACCTGTAGTCATTAAAGAAATTGAGCTGATTTTTATTAATCTTCTCAAAATAAAAATGTCAGGTCTACATGATTTTGTTGACAAGTTTTACCAATTGTTAGATGATTAGATAATGTCTCCATAATCTGTTACTAGGGATTTATTGGACATATACAGAGTGGATCAAAGAACTGAAGGAATTTTTAAACAATTAGCTCTAATGAATGACAGAAACCAAGGAAGGCCCAGAAATTTGAACTTTTTTGTAGAAGTCTGCCTCTGGGTTATACCATTTCCATCTGTAACTATGTGTTGGCCTTCCTCTCTTATTGTAAGTGGATCTGCTCTAGCTGCTAGGGAAGTTGTTTTTGGCACTCTTTATCAGCATGTCTTTGAGTCAGAGGAAATCTACTTACAGCAAAAACATCTTGGAGAAGAACTGGGTTTTATAAGCCAGGCTCTGAGTTAAATCATCAAAGGAATAGGTTACTGTAGTCAGATCAATGTCATGTGCCCATTCCTCCATGGCCAGGAGGAGAGAAATTGGATGTGATGGTAGAATGGAGGAACATCTTAGGCAAATAAATAATAACTGTGATGAAAAAGGGAAATTCAACCTGGCAATTAACTTTGGGAGAAATGGTAAATTGATTTTTATATGCTATAGAGGCCACAGAGTGTATGTAAAGATCTTAAAATCAAAAGGCAAGGGACCTATGTTCCACGCTTATATAATTCTTGCTTATGATCATATAATATTTAATAAACAATACACAGTGTGTAAAATATGATAGATTAGATGATTTCTAAATTTACTTCCAGGTCTAATATTTTATGATTAGATTCCCCTGTCATATCTCCAGAGTCTGGTGGAATATCTAGCATGTAGTAGGTGTTTGTTAAATATTTGTTAAAGGAACAAAATAATTCTAAGACTAAGTTAAATGAGACTAGGGGGAAAAAAGCATTCAGTCTAACAGGTGGTTGCTGCTGCTGCTGCTGCTAAGTCACTTGAGTCGTGTCCGACTCTGTGCGACCCCATAGACAGCAGCCCATCAGGCTCCGTCCCTGGGATTCTCCAGGCAAGAACACTGGAGTGGGTTGCCATTTCCTTCTCCAATGCATGAAAGTGAAAAGTGAAAGCGAAGTCATGTCCGACTCTTAGCGACCCCATGGACTGCAGCCCACCAGGCTCCTCCATCCATGGGATTTTCCAGGCAAGAGCACTGGAGTGGGTGCCATTGATAATAGTTAGATGGCTTTAGTTATATCCCACCTAGTGAACCTGGAGTTGATTATTAAAGTTTTAGGCTATTTATATCTTAATGTCTTTTCCAGTTATTTAATCAAGTATTTGTTTATTTATTCTTGTGTCAAATGTATGAGTAGCCAGGAAACAGAATTACGGTGTTGTTGCTTTTTTAGCCATATGCAGTCCAGGAACTCAAAGCAGTTGCAGGTGTGATGATTACGGCATCTCACAACCGCAAAGAAGACAATGGATACAAGGTAAACCTTGGACTCTTCATCTTTGGTTATTTCATAGTTCTTATTTTATTTAAATAATATGTGCTGAGTATATTTTCTACAGTGGGAACCAGGCTTAGACATTGGAAACAGAAAGATAAATACACTGAGGCTGCCCCTCAGAGAATGGCTTCCCATGTGGCTCAGTGGGTAAAGAATCTGCCTGCAATGCAGGAGACACAGGAGATGTGGATTCAATTCCTGGGTGGGAAAGATCACCTGGAGAAGGGCAGGGCAACCCACTCCAGTATTCTTGCCTGGAGAATCCCATAGACAGAGAAATCTGGCGGGCTACAGTCCATAGGGTCGCAAAGAGTCGGACACAATTGAAGCTACTGGGTACCACCACCACTCAAAGAATGTGTATCCTTCCTGGCCCTTATTACATCTCAGTACGTGTTATTGTACTTTATATACTTATGTACTATTACAAAAGTCTCTTCAGTGGTCTTTACCTCTGATATCTTACTGCCCTTGATTTCCCCATCCCATCCCAAATCATCCTCTCTACCATTTCAGAGATAAAATCATTTTGTACCAAGAACTTGAAGAATGAGTGAGAGTTTGAAGGAAGAGAGCTGGAGGAATGGTACTTTGACCTCATTCTCCTCCTTTCCCTCCAGTCTTCTGCTGGGACTCCCTGTTGGCCACAAAATCTGTTTGATATGTCAGGCTTCATGGCAGAAAGCAGGGTGGGGAAGGGTGCAGAGTGCTCAGAGGGGCAAACAGAAGATACAGCAGTGTTGAACCAGCGTCTGGGGCTCCTGGCTCATGAGTGTATGATCTAATATTTCTTTTTCTTCTTGTGTAGGGGGGCACTCCAGGCACACTGAGCTCTGGTTTACTGGGGAAAAGAATATTTTATACTAATCTAAGATTTTGACCCTTGCCAGCTAAGTGGGGAGTATTACCATTTACATAAGCAGTGAAGAAGCTTAATACATTAGTTTGGGACATAATTAAGTTTGAGGGATTTGTGGGTCAGTCAAGCAGCAGCAACCTGTAGGCAGTTGAATATGCAGATCTGTTGTTCAGGGGAGAAATTTGGGATCACTGTACATATTATGTTAGAGCATTTAAGAGTATTTGGAAGTTCTTTATTTGGATGGGCAGCCCAGAGACAGTGTAGGTTAGAAAAAGAGGTCAAGAATGGATCCCTAGGGAATATCAACTTCAAATGAAGGGAGAAAGAAGAGGATCTAGAGACAGGACAAAGACAGGAAGAGACTGATGTTACAAAAACCAAAGGGGTAAGAGAGTTGCAAGGAGGAAGAGGTCAACTGTCAAAGAGTGTAAAGAACCCAGATCTGTTCTCTGATCATCAGACTCCTACATCCAGCTGCCAACCTGATATCCTTTGGGATGCCTAACATGTCTCAAAATTAGTATCTCTAGAACAGAGGCCTTGATTCTCCCACAACCTGCCATATATACACTCAAGTGTGTTCCTTCCCAAGTCTTACCCATCTCTATAAATTCAAACTACCACCCACCCAAGCAAAAGCCAAAATTCATTCTTGATTACTCCCTTTCCTTCACTCCAGACATTTAACTGATTAACAGGTTCTACAAATTCTGCACCCAAAATCTATGTAGAGTATGTTTACTTCTGCCCATGTCTTCTACCTCCATGGTTCTAAACCATTGTCTTTGCCCGAACAGCATCGTCCTAGCTGGTCTCTTCCTTGCTTCCATTGTTCTTCCCTGCAGTCCATTCTCCACCAAGCAGCCAGAGGATCTTATGAAATATAAACAGGTCATGTTAGCTTTCCTGCTAAATCCAATCTCCTTACCTTGGGGCTTACAGGACTCTGTCTCCTGCCTGCCTGTTCCACCTCATTCTGTTCAGTCCTCTTCTGGCTCACTGTGTCCTGGTCACACGGCAGCTTCTTTCCATTCTCCCAGTGCCTCCAGTATACCAAACCCTTTCCCGCTCTGAGCCTTTTGTTTGTTCCTCTGCTTGGAATGCTCTTCCCCAGATCTTTCAGACTTGCTTATTTTCATCCTTGTTTCCTGCCCAGATGTTGCTTCCTTGAAGAGACCTTCCTTGGCCACCTTATCTGAAGTGGCTTGCCTCAATGATCTTCTCCTTATTTATTTATTTTCTTCACAAAACTTACCACTGTCTATAATTACGTGTTTCCTTTATAATAAATTATCTTCTTTGTTTATTGACTTGTTTGTTCGATCCTCCTCCCTGCCTAATTCCCCAATATAAGCTCATGGCTGGTGGGACTTTGTTTTGATATTTATTGTTATTGAACATACTTGTCATAGAGTTGACCCTCAAAGATTTTTTTTCTTAAAAGTATAAGCACAAGGTAAAAAGTATAAAAGTTAAACATTATAAAAAGTTAAACAATAAAGAGTATTTTCCCCACCTGTTTCCCTGAGCGTCCCTTTTCAGAAGCAAATACTGTTTCTGGTTTTAGTTTCCTTCCAAAGGTAATCTATGCCTGTTTAATCATATGTGTGGTATTGGTCAGTCCCTCTTTTTCCCCTCATAAATGTCAGGGTATTATATATAGTGTTCTGCACCTTGTTTTTTTTTTTTTGTATACAACAGTGTGAAACAGTCTTAGAGATCATTCTCTACATCGGTCGATCTATAAGTAGGTTTGCCTTATTCATCTTTAAAAACCTATATGGATGAGTCCTAATTTATTTAACCAATCCCTGTTGATAAACATTTTATTTTGTTTCTAATCTGCTACTGCTTACAAACAGTGGTAAAATGAATGTTCTATACACATCTTTCTTCATATACACAAGTAGATTTATAGAGTCATTATAGAATAGTGGTTAAGAGTGTTATGGACTGGGTTTGAAACTTACCTCCACCACTCAGAAGCTTTGTAACCTAAGATAAATTACTTAATTTCTCTATGCTTTGGTTTCCCCATCTGTAAACTGAGAGTAATAATAGAACCAGTATTTTAGGGAGAGAGTTAGGATTAAGGGAGACAGTGCATGAAAAATGCTTGTATAGTATCTGGCTCTGATAAATACTCAATAAATGTTACCTGTTGTTTTTATTCTTATTCTCAGTAGCTGCACTGTCCACTCTGATAGCCAACAGCCACCTATGATTACCCAACACTTAAAATATGACTAGTCTGAATTGAGATGTGCTGTAAATGTAAAATACACACCAGATTTTGAAGACTTAATACAAAAAAGGCATGTGAAATATGTGGCTTGCATTGTGGCTCACATTATATTTCTATGGCCCTGCTGAGCTACAGAATAAGTTTCTAGTTGTGAAACTTCAGAGTCAAAGGAACTACGAAATAAAGTTTGTCATTCTCTATTCAAGGTGGTTGTCCCAACTGCTACTCTCACCAGCAATATAGGAGGGTCTTTATCCCACACCGTCCATTATTGTTTGTCAAACCTTTTCACCTTTGCCGGTCAGATATGTGGAAATGTTATCGTGAATCTGTCTTGTGAGTGAGGTTGAGCGTCTTTTCATACATTTATAAGATACTTGTGTTCCCTTTCCTGAAAAGTCTATTAAAGGCTTTACTCATTTTTGTCTTCGGTAGTTGCTCTTTGCTCTTTTCCTTGTAGATTTGTGAAAACTCCAAAGTAGCTCTTGATCATCTGTCTTTCAGTTATTTCTCCCCATATTATTGTTTACCTTTTGACTATTTTTCCATGCATGTTATTATGGTATTTTTCTCCATCTTGAAAAATTATTTCAGCTTTTTTATTGATATCATATTTCACTTGTACATTAGAGAGCTTCAGTATTTTTGTAATTTTTGAGTCTCTTTATTCAAGAACAGAATGTATCTTTCTATTCTTCCAAGACTTCTTTTAGACCCTTTAAGTGAAGTTGCTCAGTTGTGTCCGACTCTTTGCAACCCCATGGACTGTAGCCTACCACGCTCCTCCGTCCATGGAATTTTCCAGGCAAGAGTACTGGAGTGGGTTGCCATTTCCTTCTTTTAGACCCTTGAGTTGACTCATTGGAAAAGACTCTGATGCTGGAAGGGATTGGAGGCAGGAGGAGAAGGGGATGACAGAGGATGAGAAGGCTGGATGGCATCACTGACTTGATGGATATGAGTCTGAGTGAACTCTGGGAGTTGGTGATGGACAGGGAGGCCTGGCGTGTGCGATTCATGGGGTCGCAAAGAGTCGGACACGACTGAGCGACTGAACTGAACTGAACTGAGTAACATTTTAAAGATTTTTTACCTTTCACATTTTTTTTTAAGTTTATTCCTGGGTATGTTTTTTTGCACAGATTTCTCTGTTACTGTATCAGGGAGGGATGCTTTCTGCTACAGGTTCAGAAAACCCACAAAAGTGGCTAAAGTTGATAGGAGTTAATTTGTCTCACATAACAAAAATCCAGAAGTATGTGGCAACTGGTATGGTTCTACAGCTCAATGTTGTTGGACCTCGCATCCCTGCAGTTTTGTTTTGGCCTTTTCTTCAAGTGCTCATTGTATAAGGGGTGCTGTACCTCTAGCCATCACATTCACATACAAGGTAAGAAAGGCAGGGAGAAAGGCCAAGATTATTTTTCTCATGTTAAATAAATTTTCATGGAGAGCTTTCAGGGCTCATGAACAGGATCTTGTTGGTTGCTTGGAATGTGGGAACATCCCTTCAACTGGATTTTTGGTTTTGTTTTTTAAATTTCTGCAGGAACCTCAGGAGTTTCACCAACTGGGAGCAATTTTTATGTTAATGTAGACCTCAGATTTGAAATTTTTAATCACCCAGAATTTAAGAAGAGAGACATGCTACCTTATCATCTTTCAGTAATAGTGGACAGAACTTTTTCTATTCTATATTTCCACTAAGAATGGCATCTCAGTTCCATTTTCCTGCTTTCCACCTGGGCATTACAATCAAGAGCCAGATAAATGGCCAGTTGGCCTTCTCAAAGGCCAGTTGGCCACAGCATCAATGCACAGCTTTATCTTTCAAGTTTATCATTCTTTCATTTTTTCCCACTGCCTGGA
Organism: Bos indicus; assembly: GCF_029378745.1. Classification (NCBI taxonomy): domain Eukaryota; kingdom Metazoa; phylum Chordata; class Mammalia; order Artiodactyla; family Bovidae; genus Bos; species Bos indicus. Next base: position 54,184,370 of record NC_091774.1, on the reverse strand, counting down.
GTTTTCTCTTTCTTTTTTGTGAACTAAGCTATGTATTTTAGACAATACTTTTCTATTTTAGCTTTTTGAGTCATCTAGTCTACCATATTGCTTAGCACAAAGTTTAGTACATAGTATATATTCAAATGTATTCTTCTTTCCTTCATTCAGGATGTGGTAGAAGGGATTGATGTCAAATACATAGGAGAAGTTGGTATAGATGAGTCCCTTCTAACTTTGAGATCCTGTGAATTATAGAAATACATTTTCTGCTTTTTTTGTTAGCTGTTCCTAATGTCTTGTTGATTTGGCTATTTGACAGACTGACAACTTAGTGAAATGTATTTTCATTAAATACTGAAAATACATATACCGAAATGTGTATGGAATAATTAATATGTTTGTTGTCTTCCCTGGAATAGACTATTTGGTGTGACATAAATTCTAGTTTAATTTATAGCTGAAAAATAAATTCTTCTTTATCATATAACAGAACCACTTTATAATGCTAAAATTTCATAATATCAAGTTTTTTCCATGGTTTCTTAGATCTTCTTTAGTATATAGTTATAGATCTAAGATTATGATTGGATGCTATGATATTTGCATATTTTAACAATGTCATAATGGTGCCCTGATTATATTTTTACTTGTATTGTTATTAAAATGTACTTCTAAATGAGAAAATAATACAGAATCATTTTGTTGAAAAGTCCCTTTGGAATCATTACCATCAGTATCCTTAGGTATTTATTAAGTTAGCCCAGCGTTGACATTGTCTACTTGACTAATTTGGTATGCTTCTTTGTAAAGTCAAATTTCCCTACTGTAGCTAAGAAAACATATGGTCAACATTTCAAGTGCTTATAGCTGTGTTTACCTATCTTCTAGGTTTATTGGGAAAATGGTGCTCAGATCACATCTCCTCATGATAAAGAAATTCTGAAATGCATAGAAGAATGTGTGGAACCCTGGAATGGTTCTTGGAATGATAATTTAGTGGATACCAGCCCACTAAAGAGAGATCCTCTGCAGGACATTTGTAGGAGATACATGGATGATCTGAAAAAAATTTGCTTTTACAGGTATCCAAGGGGGAATGTAGGATAATATTACCTTAACATAAGATTAACAAATAACAGAAAAAAATAAGGATAAAAATGTGTTGGCTATTCATTATATTAAAATTATAGGTAAATAATACAGTTCATAGTAGTCCAAAAGTAGAAATAACCCAAATATTCAAATATTCATCAATAGATGAATGGCTAGAAATATATTCGTAGTATATCCATACATTGAAATATTATTCAGCAGTAAAAAAAAAGAAATACTGTTGCATACTACAACATGGATAAATTTTAAAAATAGGCTAAGTGAAGGAAGCCAGTCACAAAGGACCACATATTGTATGATTATATTGATATGAAATGTCTAGTGTAGACAAATCTATAGAGATAGAAACAGAAAGTATATTAGTGGTTGCCTATGGCTGGGAAAAATGGGAGGGTTAGGGTGTAGTGGCTCTGGGGTATGGAGTTTTTTGGGGGGTAATTAGAATTTTCTAAAATTGATTATGGTAATGGTTGAACAACTCTGTGAATATAGTGAAAACCACTGAATTGTGTAATTTAGAAGGATGAATTTATAGTATATTGATGGGTTTCCTGGTGGCTCAGATGGTAAAGAATTCACCTGTAATGCAAGAGACCTGGGATCAATCTCTGGGTCAGGAAGATTCCCTGGAGAAGGGAATGGCTACCCACTCCTGTATTCTTGCCTGGAGAATTCCATGGACAGAGGAGCCTGATAGGCTACGGTCCCCGGGGTCACAAAGAGTCAGACACGACTTAGCCACTAACACTTTTAAACTACTTTTTAACTACTACTAATTACCTCTTAATAAAGTTGTTAAAAATTATAACTCAATATATATTCACTGTATATAATATAAGGAAATTTCCTCTAAAATTTGAGTTTTCTTTACCAATTTCCATGTTTCTATAACTGTTCCATAAATAGCTAACACTGTTCAGAAGTTTGTTGAGTGTAGTTTTCCTATCCTGACAAAATAGATTTTAGCCTTTTCTTGAGATTATTTTAAGTATACCACAAGTAATGAGTTTTATGACAGTGATTGAATGATATTTTCCTTTACAGGGAATTAAACTCAAAGACCACCTTGAAATTTGTACATACATCTTTTCATGGAGTCGGACATGACTATGTACAATTGGCTTTTCAAGTATTTGGTTTTAAGCCTCCAATTCCAGTACCAGAACAAAAAGATCCTGATCCAGACTTTTCTACTGTTAAATGCCCAAATCCTGAAGAAGGAGAATCTGTGCTGGTATATTTTTTCTGTATTTAAATTATGATTTAGTATATTAAAGTTTATCATGTGGATAGGACTCTGACAATTCAAAGATTACTTACAGAAGCAAAAACTACTTTAGCTTACATCTTTTAAATTATATTAGAGCCATATATCAGAGAAGGTGATGGCACCCCACTCCAGTACTCTTGCCTGGAAAATCCCATGGGGATGGAGGAGCCTAGTGGGCTGCAGTCCATGGGGTCGCTGAGTCAGACACGACTGAGCGACTTCACTTTCACGTTTCACTTTCACGTATTGGAGAAGGAAATGGCAACCCAATCCAGTGTTCTTGCCTGGAGAATCCCAGGGACAGGGGAGCCTGGCGGGCTGCCGTCTATGGGGTCGCACAGAGTTGGACACGACTGAAGTGACTTAGCAGCAGTAGCAGCAGCAGAGCCATATATTCTGTTTTGTTTGAAATCCCTATGGTGGATTTCCCTACTTCCTAGTCTTATTTTAAATTTAGCCAAACTAGATTAGCAGATGCAAACTATTACATATGGAATGGATAAACAACAGGGTCCTACTATGTAGCACAGGGAACTATATTCAGTATCCTGTGATAAACCATAGTGGAAAAGAATATGAAAAAGAATGAATATATATACGTGTACCTGAACCACTTTGCTGTACAGCAGATATCAACACCTTCTAAATCTAACTATACTGCTATGAAATAAAGTTAAAAAAAGTTAGCCAAACTATATTCCCTTCTAAAATTCATTATCACTAATACAGTGCCTACATTTAGGAATATGAACTTTGAATTTAACATCTTCATTGTAATTCAGCCTTTTGGGTCACTATTTCAGGAACTTTCTTTGAGACTGGCAGAGAAAGAAAATGCCCGGATAGTGCTGGCTACAGATCCTGATGCAGACCGACTAGCAGTGGCAGAACTTCAGGAAAAGTAAGTAGAAGCTGTTAGTTGATTAAAATCTTAAACTTTGAAAAACAGTTTTTGATTTTAAGTCTTACAGGCTCATTGGAAATAATTTTAAAAAAACAAAAAGAAAAGAAATCTCCTGTAAGCCCACTATCCAGAGATAACCACTTACGTTGATATTTTGACGTTTCCTTCCTATGTTTTCTTCATTCAAATATTCAAGATATATTTGTTTTTTATAAAATTGTGATCATCCTATACACATATATATATATATTACTACTTTTGTGTCTTGATTATTTTCCACATAATATTGTACTATGAGCATTTTCCTCTATTTTTAAATATTGTTTAAAATATTGATTTTTAAACTAGTGTAGTATCTCAAAAGATTGCTTTATGAATGTAATCATTTCCTAATCATGGTTCTTTGGATTGTTGTGTATTTTTGCCATTATAATGTCATGACAAATGTCCTTACATAAAAAGGACACCATATTATAACTTTTTTCTCTTTAAGTAAGAAAATACAAGTAACAGTGTCAAAGCTTTTCAAAGTACATTGCTGCCACTCTTACCCTAAGCTCACCCTGATCAGTTAGAAAAGAAATAGTAAATGTTTTCTCAAAAATCCCATACAGTAGTTTTTAGGTTTCCCTTTGTGAAGGATGGTAATTTGTAGGTCCTAGGGTCAAGAAGTTTTAATGAGAAGTTACAAAGATCTTGCCTTGAATTTTCATTCTCTCTACAGTGGTGTTTGGAAAGTTTTCACAGGGAATGAGTTGGCCGCCTTGTTTGGGTGGTGGATGTTTGATTGCTGGAAGAAAAGTAAATCAAGAAATGCTGATGTGAACAACATTTATATGTTAGCCACCACAGTCTCTTCCAAAATTTTGAAGGCAATTGCACTAAAAGAAGGATTTCACTTTGAGGTAAGAATAGGTAATATCTATGTGCTCCTTTTCTAAACCTATTTCTGTAAGCTAAAGCCATCTCCCCACCAAAGTTGACTTTTATTGATTTCATTTCTAATTCCCTCTTTTTTTCAAACTCGATTAACACTTAACTAAAAGAGTAAGTCTTTTTGATAGTTTGGAAACCTTGAGCCAAATTCATCCTATATGTGAGTTTCTGAAACTAATATAAACATTCTTACAAATTGCATTAATGCTTATTTTTCCATACAACAGTATCTGGCTTTCCTACCAAGAAAATCTGGCTCCCAGTGACCTCATAAATAACATAAACTCCACTCCAAAAATCTGTAGGTGTCATGACCGCTTATTTAGCCTCTTCAGGTTCAGTCTTAAGAAACTTTTAAATAAAATTAAAAAAAAGAAACTTTAAGTAGTCTCCTAAATTACAAATTAAGACCCAGTGATCTACATCCAAAAAACACAATGATTCTCTCTCAGCACAGATCATTAACCTTTGTGAACCTTGGGCAGTTAAACTGACCCCTTTTATAGCTACTGGGACTAATGCCAATTAAGTTGCTTTTCCTCTGCCCGCTTTGCCAAGTATCAGTGAAAAAGTCACCTCTGGGCCTTGAGCCACAGTCAGGCTATAGGTCTTAACACTAATAGGCTAACTAAAAGAAAATTGTACCTTTCTTAATGAAATAGAATGTTCAATCTCTGGGTTTCTAAATTACAAATAGCAAAATAGAAGAAATTGAAAATTCATTCAAACCTAAAATTCTGAATTACTATTGTTGTTGTTCACTCAGTCGTATCCAACTCTGCGACCCCATGTACTGCAGCACGCCAGGCTTCTCTGTCATATACTATCTCCCGGAGTTTGCTCAAACTCAGGTTCATTGAGTCAGTGATGCTATCGAACCGTCTCATCCTCTGTTGCCCGCTTTTCCTCCTGTCGTCAGTCTTTCCCAGCATCAGGGTCTTTTCCTTGTAGCAAGAAAATGCATAATGAGCACAAAAGAGAAAAAACGTGATTCTAAAGGCCAATATTATATATGTGCTTTCTTGTTTTTATTCCCGGAGGTGGTGCTGTAGAGATTTGGGGCTTTTATTGTGTTTTTCCCAGTGAGGAGGTGGAGAGGTGAATGAGAAATCTTAAATTAGTAAGAGAGCTCTAGAGTCACTGTGTATCACATGCTCTTCTGACTCTAAAGCAGTTCGTGTCTTTAGAATGCACACTAGCTCATCAGATGAAAAGTCCTCAAATCTAATTACCAAACCTAGTAACTTTCTTGATCGTTTTATTTGGGCCATGGTGTTATGGTAAAAGTATACTTGGTTCAAGTATATGTTGTGATAATGTTGAAAGTGCATTGTTAAAAACTTTATGGCCTTTGGTTACTCAGAGGGACTAAATTACAACCTTTGTAGGCACTTTTACATTAGTGCTTAAATGCAACTTAGAGAGCAGTTTCTGAGAAGTGATATTGAATCCTGGCTCTCTCATATGCAGGGTACTCTTGGGCAAATTTACTGAACCTCTGAGCCTCTGTTTCAGTAACAGAGTTTTTGTGAGCATTGAAAAAGATAAATGATGTAAAGCAATTATTACAGTGCTTGATAAATAGTGTATGATCATAATACATGTGTGGATTTATGGTACTTTGTGACTATATACATCACCACTTACTGGATTATATTTGGTGAATTATATCACTATTACTATGCTTGATAAATAGCAGGTCATCAGTTGTGGCAGTGTATATATCCATGCACTTTATGACTATATGTTTACCACTGTATAAATCTTTGTGGACTGAAGACCATAACAGATCATTATCAAAGTGTTATGTGCATTTAGTAATGGGCTTTTCTCTAATATATATATTTTTTGAAAGAGTCACTTAACTAGAGTGGCCTCTTCTGCATTTCAGGAAACATTACCAGGTTTTAAATGGATTGGAAGTAGGATAAAAGACCTCCTGGAAAATGGGAAAGAAGTCCTTTTTTCATTTGAAGAGTCTATAGGTATGTAGTAAATATTAAAATATTTGAAATATGAATGAGAGCACTTTTTTCAAATATAGTGATTCTGAAGAGAGGAATTTTTGTCATCTGGTTTTACACTTTGAGTTATAAAAACTATCAAGAACTCAGAAATGTGTAGATACATTTCTCATCAGGAAAAAAACAAACCCTTAAAGGTCCCCTACATATGCTAAGTATCAATAGGTTTCCTTTATTACCAGGCTCTGAAATACATTGATCCTTCTGAAGAAATATGAAACTACTAAAATTATATATAGGCTTATGTTTTCCTCCTTTTTAAAGATTTTTTTAATTCTTAGGTTTTCTGTGTGGAACTTCAGTTTTGGATAAAGATGGTGTGAGTGCAGCTGTTGTTGTTGCTGAGATGGCATCTTACCTGGAAACCATGAACATAACATTGAAACAGCAACTGATTAATGTTTATGAAAAGTAAGTTCTACTATTTGGAATTTCGTGTTCTAATTTTTTTGGTGCTACTTTTAACTTTATAAACTTGTTTTGAGGAATAGTCATTCCTTTTTAAAAAGTACTAATATTGTCTGCATTAAGAACTGCCACTATCTGCTTAACACAATAATAGGCTTATCTTTAATTTGTACTTTTCTAAAGAGTGACTTGAAATCTGATTTTAACACTTTAAATCTTTGTACAGATATGGTTATCATATTTCAAAAACTTCATATTTCTTATGTTATGATCCAACTACCATCAAAAGTATATTTGAAAGGCTTCGCAATTTTGATTCTCCAAAAGAATACCCAAAGTTTTGTGGGGCATTTGCTATACTGCATGTACGAGATATTACCACTGGATATGACAGCAGCCAGCCTAATAAGAAATCAGTAAGTACCTATATTTTTAAGTTTTTAACAATTTGTAATAATTCATACTACAACAAAATGGAAGGTCAAGCCTGTGAGTTTCTTAAAACTTAGGATCCTTGTTTTTCTCCAAAGCAGTTGTAAGTTCACTAACTGGTTCTGACTCTCACCCATCCTGTCCTCATTACTCCCCAAGGGCATAGTATGCCCTGAGGGTGGGGAATGGGAAAGAGGATGAGAGACAGAATGAGGAAGGGAGGGTGGGAGGGAGGGAAAAAGTGTGATAATGCTAAATAATGTTGAAATTTTTTTGAGTCTAAAAGCCTATAATTTCATCATATGATATTTTATGTGGAATCTAAAAAATTATACAAATGAACTTATTTACAAAACAGACTCACAGTCATAGAAAACAAACTTTTGCTTACAAAAGGAGAAAAGGGATGGGGGATTAAGTAGGAGTTTGGAGTTAAAGGTGGCTCAGTTGGTAAAGAGTCCACCTGCAATGCGGGAGACCTGGATTCGATCCCTGGGTCAGGAAGATCCTCTGGAAAAGGAAATGGCAACCCAGTCCAGTATTCTTGCCTGGAGAATTCCACGGACAGAGGAGTCTGGTGGGCTACAGTCCATGGGATTACAAAGAGTCAGACACGACTAAGTCACTAACTTTCTTTGGAGTTAAAATATACACACATTAAATAAATGACCAACATGGACCTACTTCATAGTATGAACTATACTCAATATCTTGTAATAACCTATAATGGAAAAGAATCTAAAAAAGAATATATACACCTGAAACTAACACATTATAAATCAACTATATTTCAATTAAAATTTTAAAAATAGACTATAACTTTTTAAAAGATGAATGTTTTACTGATAATCTTAGCACCTAAAAAAATAAATAAATAAATGCCTATAATTTCAAAGCTATGTGTCTTTCTAGGGAAGTTTTAACTTCCCTTTCAACCTTATTCCCTGTGAATGCGTGTCTTCCTAGGTGGCTCAGTGGTATCCCTTTTCAACCTTATTTCCTATACCTCCAGCCAAATGGAATAACTTACAAATACTTCTTACATATATACATTAAAAAATTATTTTTCTATTTTTGCTCAAGCTTTTTCCTTAGTCCACCTTTTCTTCCTACTGCTGCAGATTCACACTTTAGCCATTATTTAAGACTTCATGCAGATGTCACCTCCTCTGTGTACCCTCCAGGTCTCATAATCAGATATCTTCCTCCTGAGGTTTCTTTATAGATTGTGCCTTCCTCTGCTCACTTATCACTTTCTATGTCATGTTACCATTGCCTTTTGCATGGCAGATTCATTTCTAATATACCTTTATGCCTCTCAAAGCTCTTGCCTACACAGTAGGTGCTCAACTAACATTTAAATGCCATAGATTTGCTGATTATATTTATTTTGTTATTATTATGATTGTTATTATTAACCTAAATTTCCATGTATAATGGTCTGATATTGTCTCAAGAGTCTAGGAGCATAATATATTTTGGAAAATCTGCAGCCTCTTATGTAGAATACTACCCATATTCCCTTTGTGTATTTTCAGCCAGTCAACCAAAATTGGTTCGTTGTTGTTATTCTGTCTGTATGTACGTATGTTTTTCTGTGTTTATAAACTACTTGAAAAGAAGAACTAAATGTTTTGCTTCTTTTCATTTCTCTAGTGTTGCTATGGTTAGAATAGTTCTTGGTATGATGCTTTTCCCCTCTTGACTCCCTTTAAAGTTTATGATATTTGTTATTCCAAGCGCTTTCCTATCTATTCTCCACTAATGCTTACAACACATTTTGTAAGGCTTGTAGTATAGATATTTGTTAATCCCCTGGGGTCACATAGTGACTGTCAAAGACTTCCTGAGTTCTTTCTTCTCCAACTTCAGATTGACATTCATCTGTGTGTTCAACAGGCATTTATCAAAACCCTTCTGTGCTACACTGAGAAGACAGTAATGACTAGACACTGTAGGAGTCTAGTAGGGAAACAGTCAAGTAAACTGATTACAAAATGATTAGGGGGTGTGTAAGAGTGCCATGAAAGAGCATAGGAAAGACCCTTACTCAGACCTGAGGGGCTCGTACAGGGCTTTGCAGAGGACTTTTGTGAGCTGAGTTCTAGAGTTTGGGCAGGAGTTATCCAGATGTGGGAGGAACAGAGGATGTTTGAGGCAAAGGGAGCAGTAAGCGCTACGTCTGGAGGTGAGAAGTCATGTTTTCTTTCAAGGAACCGCAAGTAGTTCTCTACAGCAGTAGTACGGAGTGCAAGGAAGGATGGCATGTATGGTGAGTGGGTTAGAGATGGTGAGAAGAAGGTCAGTTAGTACGCTGTTTGGTAATGGAGATGAGAGACAACAGGAGCCTGAATGTAATATGGTAGCAGTAGTGAAGGAGAGAGCCTGACAAAGCTGAGTTAAATAAAGGATAGAATAACCAGGACTTGCTAGTTGATGGTCTGTGAGTGGAACAGAGGGAAGGAAGGTCTCTGTCTTATGCAACTAGGGGTACCAGTCACAGAGAGGATCAAGCTCAGGACACCTGAGGAAAGAAAGGCTCCACTGTCAACCCCTCCACCCTAGTACAACCCACATGGTTCCCTCGAGACGCCTTCACGGACTGATTTGTGGTGCAGGAAGAGTACCTGTGTTAATCTATATATTTATGTCAGTAAAGCTTCATTCTTGTTTAATTTTTAGCTAATTATATATATTTGTACCCCAGTGGGTTATTTTGCCTGCCCTCTAGGATGTGTGCACTCTGCTTTGGAGACTGTTGAAAAACTATCTGTGAAAGTGTCTTGAAGTTGTAAAGCATTTTGCAAAAGTAGAGGTAGTTTGGACTTTGGGACAGATAGGCCAGGTTTCAACTTCTTGCTCTGCCACTTAGCTGATTACCTTGAACAGGTCGTTTACCCTCTCTGAACCTTGTCTGTAAATTGTCAGTAATATTTACTTTTCAGGGTTATTGTTGAGGTCTGGAGATCACGTGTATAAGGTATATAATCCAATGCTTCTACAATTATAAATAGTCAGTAAATGGTACAGTTATGAATTATGAGTGTAATCTTTTGTATTTTAAAGTTCTTTAAAATATTTAAAAATTTTTAATTGCATTAAAAAAAAAAATGCAGGTGCTTCCCAGGTAGCTCAGTAGTAAAGAATCTGCTGCCAGTGCAGGAGACACAGGTTTAATCCCTGAGTCAGGAAGATCCCCTGGAGGAGGAAATAGCAACCCATGCCAGTGTTCTTACCTGGATAATATCATGGACAGAGGAGCCTAGCAGGCTACAGTCCATAGGGTCGCCAAGAGCTGGACACTACTGAATGACTGAGCACACACACACACACAAAAAAAACATAAAATTTGTCATCTTAACCATTTTTAAGGGCTCAGTAATGTTAATAATCACATTGTTGTGTAACAGATCTCCAGAACTTCATCTTGCTAAACTGAAACTCTATACCCATTAAATAAGTCTCCATTTCCCCCTCCCCCTAGCCCTTGGCAACTGCCTTGCTACTTTCTCTTTCTATGAGTTTTACTGCTTTACCCACCTCATATAAGTGAAATGTATTTTACAACTCTTGAAAATAAGAAAGGTACCAAGTGTAATTGAGCCGTTGTTGCAATTGTGCCTAGGTGCTGCCTGTAAGCAAAAGCAGCCAAATGATTACATTTACTTTTCAAAATGGCTGTGTTGCTACTCTTCGGACTAGTGGAACAGAACCGAAGATAAAGTATTATGCAGAGATGTGCGCATCACCTGACCAGAGGTAGGAATCAACTTTTAAAATATTATGTATATATAAAAGCTTTATTGATTTCAGAACTGATCTCACTTTGCTGTGCCCCAGAAGCTAACACAACATTGTATAGCAATGTACTCCAGTAAGCATTAGCTAAAAAATGCTTTCTTAAGAGATGTAATTCACGTACCCTATAGCTCACCCTAACCCTATAGCTCACCCATTTAAAGTGCACAATACAGTCGTTTTTAGTACATTCAGAATTGTGGAAACATCACTATAATCGATTTTAGAACATTTTCATCACCTCAGAAAGAAAGCCCCTCCCAGTTAGCCATCACTCCCTATTCTCCTCCTTCCCAGCCCTAGGCAACGACCAGTCTACTACTTGTCATTATAGATTTTCTTATTCTGGACATTTCATATAAATGGAATCACACAATATGTGGTCCTTTGTGACTGGCATCTTTTATTTAGCATAATGTTTTCAAGGTTCATCCATGTTAGCATGAATCAGTACCTTATTCCTTTTTTAGAAATTTTGTTTTCATGGCCCAGTGATACTCCACTGTATAGATACACCATATTTTTAATCTGTTTACCAGAGGAGGGACATTTAGGTTATTTCCATATTTTGGCTATTATGAATAATGGTGGTCTGAATGTTTGTGTTCTAGTTTCTGTGTGGACATATATTTTCTTTTAATTTGGGTATATATCATACTTACATAAGGAGAACTGCTGGGTCATATGGTAGTTCTATGTTCAACTTTTTGAGGAACTGCCAGACTATTTTCCAAAAAAACTGCATTATTTGGGAACTGAATCTTAATTTTTTAGTGAATTTATATTCCTAGGAAGACTCTTTAAAGCTTGAACTATTTAGGCTAAGCATAAAGAAATGATCAACAAATAATTTGTTCATTGCCAAATATTCATTTTCTACATTAATATGATTTGACTTAATATGCTGAATTACTATCCTTTTAAGAGTATAAATTGTGATTAACTTGACTTTAATAACATTTAGAGGGTATTTAAACTTTTATGAGTAGTATCTCCTATAATGTTGTCATTGGTCAATACCTATTTGGGAAGGAGATTTTTTTTTGGGAATTGCCTTCAGAGCAATGTGCATTAATTACTTAGTATTTCTCTAAACCTTTGTGTTTAAGAGTAGATTTTATTTCCTTTGGGGGGAGAAAATGGCCTCCTAAGTCATTCAGAGCAGAGCTTAAAGTAAAGCAAATTGAACAGTGCTATCTTTGGTTTAAAATGAAGGGCAATTTTTAATGTAATAAAAATTAAATTTGTTGTGTAGCTTGTAAAATGACTGTGAAGACAGTCAGAAAAGAGAGGTTTTTGGGGTAATGGCAGCTCTTCAGGTGATGGCTTTGAAGAGAATACTTGGTATTCTTTTAAACATCATATATTTTTAGTCACACTTCTTTCTTTACTTCCTAAAAGATATGCTGTATCACCCCATAATAATCTATAAGAGGTATGCCTCGAGGTATTTCAGGAAGCCAGTTTATCTTAATACCTGGTATTGGTGTTCTGAGCCATTTAAATTGCCTGCTTTAGGAGCAGTCTTTAGATTTACTCTAACTCATCCATGTTTCATGTGTCATTGTTACACCGCAGATATTAACCTCCTTTTAATGCAGTTCAATTTCAGTTTGTGAGAATGGTGTTTTCTGTGAGTGTGATTCCCCTCTTCCCACTTGTGGCCTTGTTTTGTTTTACACGAGTGAATTTCTGTCTTGTTTACCAGTTATTTAATCATCCCATAAAGTATATGCACTCTTAAAGTTACAACAATTTAAGCACATTTTAAGACTATGGAAATACAGAATTTCAAAACTGTTAACCTTTTTCCTCAGTGACACTGCCTTACTAGAAGAGGAATTGAAGAAACTGATTGATGCTTTGATTGAGAATTTTCTTGAGCCCAGTAAAAATGGACTGACCTGGCGTTCTGTTTAGCCTTCACCAGAACATCGTTGCTTTGCCCCGGTCCATGGAACAGAGCAACCAAGAACTCCATGCATTGAACTCATGTTAGCATTCTCTCTGTGTGTCATCTGGCCAAGTATCTTTTTCCTTTATTTTCTTTCTTTTTGGTTGGCTAGCTAAACAAACTATAAATATTGAAATGAAATGGCTGGGAAGAAATGATTCAAATTTTTTCATAATCCTGAACAGAAGTCATTACATTAAAAGTATTATGGTAACACATCATTCTTCCTTCAACAGAAACAAATTACAAATGTGAGTTTTCTTATTAAAGTGTGATTAAGCTTAGTTATATATTCTTGTGATTGTGTATAGCACAGTTTTTTTAAAGGAAGATAAGTGTTGTATAATTGTAGAGTTAGTTAAGGAAATAAATCCATAAGATTGGCAAGAGAGTGGCGCTGCTCCCAGAATACTGTGGAAAAGTGTCATTGTTGCATTGCAGATATTAACTTACAAATCAGAGTATTTGAAATAGGATATTTAGCATTTCTAGGTTAGAACAGGTGTTACAATTTGTGGTTTCAGCACCTCTGTTTCAGGTGTTCTTGGTGCAGTGTAAATTTATTGTATTTATTTAAAAGTCTAACATTTATCGAACATAAAGCAATTAGTGGCAACACTCCCAGTGGCGTGGTTCTTTCTCAGTGCCTTCTCAAGGCATGGTTTGAATTGAAATAGTGTTCTTCCATGGAGTATAATTTAATCAGTTAATTTGCAGACAGTTAAAGTCTTCCAAACTATATAGGTACTTCTCCTCTATTTAAAATAGATTGTTGATTTAAAAATCTTATGAATGTAAGTAAAAATCTTGATAAAAACAGGCTCAGTATAACTAGCTAAGGATCTTCATGTTAGAATTGTGTCAGCACAGCCTCTAAGTGAAGAAAAATACTGGAACTAAGAACGGAGCTATGAATTTTTAATTTAAAAGTCTGACATTTAAATTACATTTTTACAAGAATATATGTTTCTTTATCACATGAAGTAGTGCTCGTTTAACTAAGAAATAAAACATCCAGATTTTAGATCTTACAAAACAAGCTACATGTTTTAAAACTAAAGTCCAGTTTATCCTAACATCTTGCTGACTTCTGTAGGGTTTTTCATCACGAGTACTATTTATCTCTTTTAGTGGGGGAAAATTTTTTGGGAGGGGAATGTCACTTTTGGTTGATTCTGCATCTCTGAAAAAGAGTTAATAGAGAAGTGTTGTTTAATCTTCTCAAAGTGTATTCTGTCTGTATTGCTCACAGAGTACTTAGCACACGTGGTATAGTTAAGAGTTAACAATCATGAGGCCTTGGATGTACATAATTATATTAAACAAATTGCCTGTGGGAGATAACCGATATGAGAGAATTTATTTCCTTGAAAAATAATATAAAATTAAACAGACTAGAATATTTATTAAATCATGGTTTGATTTATTGCAGCAATCAGCTAACATTTGGCTGACTCCAGATAATCCAAATGTGATTTTCAAATTACTGTATTGCCACTATTGTTCATTTGTTCCTTCCTTACTTTCTTATAGCTGAATCTTGTGTGACTGTAGATAATAGAGCTAAATGTAGAGTGCTATTCCTGAATGAGTTTGTTTCCAAAGGCTTTGCACTAAAGAAGAAATGTGTAGAATGTTTTGCTTTATTTGCTTTTAGGAACGTAGATTGTCATTTAGGAAATGGCCTATATTCTACAAAGTGGTATGAACAATGCTATATATATATATATATATGAAAAATAATGTATGTTCTGTTTTAGTATCTGTGTTTCAGTGACTGAAGAACAAAGTGGAGCTAAAATGATACAACAGCTCATTCATAATCACTAAAGCCATGCTTGTCATTCTATTATAAAGAGAACAGTTTTGAATGCAACAATATAATGCAACAGGAGTCATCTTAATCAAGGTGAAAAGTCATTAAGGCTTGGATTCTTATGTCAAAAATTTAAATATCCAAAGTTAAAATGTTACAAATGTTCTCAAAGAGTATAGATTGAGGGAATTATTTGATTCTAGCCAAGCTCTTGAGCATGATATTTAACAAGAGCTTGACATAGTGGGTGTACACTTGTCTAACAAAATAAATTCAGTAGCACAAGACAACCAAGAAAAATAGAAGTACTGGCCAGTAGGGCCCAGCCTTAGGATCTACATTATCTTTTTCTTTATGTACAGTATCATGGAAATGAATGCCTTCTCATTAAGTGTGTAGATCAAAACTGATATTTTCTAGAGCTTTGAGGAAAAGAAAAGAATTAATCAGGCAAGCTTAAAGCACTAGAAATAAACAGTAGAAATAAACAATAGAAAAGTCAGTAAAGTGGCAAGGAAAATGCTTCATGTGAAGAGCAAACTTACCACCCGAAAAGTAGGAAATGAACTGGCTGTGGGCAAGTTGTTGACTTGTTGTTATGATGAGCAGATAGTGATGCTTTTGTCTCCTTTCATTAGTGACTGCTAAGAAGCAGCCAGGGAGACCTTTGAGGTGGTGAGAAAAAGTACCCCTCATAGGATTCAGTTCCTGTTAGGATGTTGTGTTTTCAGATCATATGGGAACTGGAGAGGGGAGGATATAGCATAAATAAAAAGGAATGAAATATAGATTGAAAAATAAGACCTATAAGAAAAAGCACAAAAGATTAAGATCATTTAACTCTGGAGGGGAGGAAGTTGTTGAGATAGTTTAGTAACTCTTGAGTTATTATTTAAATCTTTTATTGAAGAACTCAAAATAAGAAGTAATATAACAGACTGTTCTCCGTCTCCAGCAGGGACAGTATAAAAGGGAATAAGGATTTTTTTTTAATACAATTAAACATTTTAGAATTATGGCATATGCTAAAAAGCTATTTAGCACTTTTTTAAAGTTCCTTCATTGAAATCTCAGGTTGGAACAAAGATGATATCATAAAGAGCATTGAAAGTAACATTTGAGTTTCACTCCATATCTGAAAGAATTTAGCTCACAAGATAGTTTTTGTATATGTTGAGTAGTAGATGCATGAGTGCAGTCTTTATTCACTGTATAAAGACCTGCTTAATTAAACCTGTAAATTCAGTGCGACTTGAACATAATTCCGTTCATCTTGAAGAATGTATAGGATATTTGAGGAGTTTGTTTTGAATATAAATTATTATTACTTGGATGTTGTAACTTCAGCAGACAGAAAGGTTCTAAGAGAGTGGATGTTTGGAATATCTATATAAGGAATAGACCTCCTATTTCTTAAGCAAGTTGCTTCTGGAATTGATGCAACAAAGATACTAGCTGAAGTTTAATGGAGAAATTGTTCTACAGACTGCTGCTATTGGTGTTTCTCTCAGATGTTTTCCACTGATGTTTGTGATGCTTGAAAACTCCAAATTCTGCTTGGATAAATTTGTTTTATGCCTTTTTCTCTCTACCTCCCTCCTTCCCTAGGTGCCCTTCCACATTCTGTTACTGTGAAAAAAACTGTTGCCCTGTTACCTCACTTATGAGAAATCTTAACTATATTCATTCAGACTGCTTTAAGCTTATTCCTAAGCTGTTTTTGTTTATGGACTTTTGGTTATTTTGTTATTACTGTGAGAATATTTAAGACATTGTAAGAAGTAATTTTAAATCTGTTGCATAATCTTTTTTGGTCTGCTTGGATACTACTGTATATTAATTTATTATGGCCTTTTACAATTCACTTGTTTTCTGAGATTGCTCTAGAAACTGATGAAGAAAGACTCCTACTAACCAAAATGAATGGTCAATTGATCTGGCATTTTATTTCAGGTTTCCTTGTACTTTGGGCATCCAAAGCCCAAGATCTGAGGAAAAAAAATTTTTTTTTTTACATTTGTCCCTCAAACCATCTTACCATAAACCATGAGGAGTCTAAGTGGAAAGGAGGGAATATCTCATTGTTGGACTCTTTACACAGCCTAAGTTTACTCCTGGTTGGAAACAAAGTTAGTGTTTTCTGTTGGTGACATTAAAATATTCACCATACTATTACATTCATTAAGACATAGCTTCTCTTTGCTAATTCAAGACTGTGTACTTAAAAAAGAGAGCACAGAAGAATGACGAAAGTGACCACGGTAAGGGCAAAGTGGCGTATCTTTAAAGTTTGCTTCTCGAATTTTTCCATCAGCATAATCCTAAAGCAGAGGAGCAGGAATGTTTTGGGGGAAGGGGCCTGAGAGCAAAATCAGAAGCAGCCTGCACTCAAAATTTCGTGTTCTGTCTTGAAAATGTGATTTTTGCATTCTCCGTAATAAAACTGTTTTAGTGAAAAATGATACCTTCGCTCTTCGTGGAAACTGATGCCACCAGAAAGAGGCACTGTGTTTATCACGTGGACTCTCAGTTTTCTCCCCCATCCCCTGCCTCAATTGCTATATACCCCCGAGGGGACACACTGACTCTAGTGTGACAAATATACATAGAACGTATATAAGATGTTCCCTTTAGAAGGTGACCTTTGAAGGTATTAATGCCAAGTTGAAGTGACCTGAAATAGTTTTAGTACCACTGAACCTTATAATATACTCCAAAGCATTTACCAGTTTCTTCTCATTAATTATTAGCATCCCGTGACTAGGAAGGAGCACCTGACTCTCAGCTCCCTGAGAGCAGGGATCATGGTTTATTATTTTTCATATCCACACCACCCACCACATGTTATAGAGTACTTAGTTAGTGAAAATAGGAATTATGGAATTTCATTCTAAAGAAACAAATAGTTTAGGCAATCGGAAACATTACTTTTCTGATTCAGCTTTTAAAACAGTTCTCAATACTGATATGTATACTAAGTAATGTTTATTAAGCGTGCACACTCTTAAATACTCTGTTTCTTTGGCAAGAGCAGAGCATATTCCTATTTTGAAGTTGTATGTAATGCCTACTATTTTACACTCAAAGCAAGATGTTGGCCAAGAAGGTTAAGAAAGTGTCTGTGTAGACTTAGTATCACTAGTATTAGTGCTGTTATAAGCCTACTAATGCTGCCTTCCAAGGGAGTCACAACTAATTGGATACCGTTTGATAAATTTTTGTCCAGTGTATAATTCATATGTCTGAAGAGAGCCACCCAAACAAGATTTGCACCTGTATGTGATGAGGCCTTGTGTTATAGGCTGAAACAAACTCTTTGTATACGTCATTGAATATGCCAGATAAAATATATGCAGTTAAGAATTAATTATTTGTCTGTATACCAGTAATTCAAAATTGTACCCTTGTTTCAATAGTTTCTGTCAACATCTTCTCATTTTTCCTTACAGACTACCAGGGTGTATCATAAATACTCCCTCTGAGAATTTGCACTTTAAGTATTTGTGTGCGTGGTTTTAGCCAAATGAAGTGTTATCAGTAATAAACAGGTCTCTTCATAGGCGTAAGTTTCTGTGTAATTTTTATTATCTTAGGTATTACATAGTTTATAAAGTTTGCTATCCAAACTGAACATGTTCTTAAAATATATACATGATATACCCTAGAAACTACTTTGACCCTAAATAAGTAGTGTAGCTCATTACTCAGTAAATATTTCTTTATTGGTTAACCAAAAGCTTCCCTGGTGGCTCAGAGGTTAAAGCATCTGCCTGGAATGTGGGAGACCTGGGTTCGATCCCTGGGTTGGGAAGATCCCCTGGAAAAGGAAATGGCAACCCACTCCAGTACTTTTGCTTGGAGAATCCCGTGGAGGGAGGAGACTGGTGGGCTACAGTGCATGGGGTCACAAAGAGTGGGACACAACTGAGCGACTTCACTTTCACTTTCACTTTAGCCAAAAGTCCCAGAAGAAAGAACTATTACTAAATCTTTTTCTACCTTATTTTTCTCCTTCTCTTCTTTATTTTTTTATTTTTTCCTTCTCTTCTTTAATTGACCTAATTTGTCTGCCCATGTTGCTGCTGCTGCTAAGTCGCTTCAGTCGTGTCCGACTCTGTGTGACCCCAGAGACGGCAGCGCACCAGGCTCCCCCGTCCCTGGGATTCTCCAGGCAAGAACACTGGAGTGGGTTGCCATTTCCTTCTCCAATACATGAAAGTGAAAAGTGAAAGTGAAGTCGCTCAGTCGTGTCCGACTCTTAGTGACCCCTTGCACTGCAGCCTACCAGGCTCCTCTGCCCATGGGATTTTCCAGGCAAGAGTACTGGAGTGGGGTACCACTGCAGCATCAACTAACATAATAAAAAGTTAAAGGTTTGGAAATCCCTCAAAGAAGTAACTATGTATCTGTGATAGAGTGGTGGTCATGCAATTAGTTTCCAGGGTTGTTAGGATTCTGTGGTCCTGGTCTCCACTGCCTGCTTCCTCTGATCAGGTTCAAAGGTAAGATGAGTGAGAATAACATTCTACAAGATAATTTTATCACCTTCCTTGTATATTCTGAAAACCATGCTAACCCCAGCCTTACCTTTTCCTCTCTTTTATTGTTGTTTAAGCACGTAAACAATACATTTAGTATTACTACCTGTCTCTGTAGTCTCCACAAGCATAGCCTTTTCACTACATTACTATTGCCTAGAACTGTACATGGCACATAGAAGGTATCCAGTAATATTTACTGGTTGAATTAACCCATCTCACATTTCTGCATGCAGAAGAAAAGCCCTGAATTCTGCTTTGATTCCACACATGCACAGGGTTGCATGTGATGAGACATATGCAGCAGTGATTCCACCCCTTTTAGAGATTTACAAGCCCATTAATCAGTATCTCATTCAGGCAACACCTACTTCTCACTACCTCTGGGTCATCTCTGCCCATGTCCTGCTGAAATCTCAAGCATTTTCTTCCCACTTTCCTGGCCCCATATTTTTCTGGCTTGAAACCTCCAAGTTGTCTTTTATTTATCATGCCACAGGATATGTACTAATTGACAAGTTATTTTTTTTTCAATTGGAGTACTTTATTAGTTGATTCACAATGTTGTTCGTTTCTGGTGTACAGCAAAGTGATTCAGATGTGTGTGTATTTGTGTATATGTGTGTGTGTGTTTTCTTTTTCATATTCTTTTCCACTATGGTTTGTTACAAGATGTTGAATATAGTGCCCTGTGCTATACAGTAGGACCTGGTTGTTCATCTGTTTTATACGTTGCATCTGCTAATCGTAAACTCCTAATTTATCCCTCCCTCACCCCTCTTCCCCTTTGGTAACCAATTAGTTTGTTCTCTATGTCTGTGAACCAGTTTCCGTTTTTATAAATTAGTTCATTTGCGTTATTTTTTAGATTCCACATAGAAGTGATATCATATGATACTTGCCTTTGCCTTTACTTAGTGTGATAATCCCTAGGTCCATCTACGTTGCTCCAGATCGCATTGTTTCATCCTTTATAATGGCTGAGTAATACTCCATTTTATATGCATACCATGTCTTCCTCCTTCATTCCTCTGTCCGTGGATGTAGGTTGTTTCCATGTCTTGGCCATTGTAAACCGTGCTGCTATGAACATTAGGGTGCATGTGTCTTTTTGAATTAGTTTTCTCCAGATATATGCCCAGAAGTAGGATTGCTGGATCATATGGCAACCCTATTTTTAGTTTTTTGAGAAACCTCCAGACTGTTTTCCATAATGATTGCACCAATTTACATTCCCATCAACAGTGTAGGAGGTTCCTTTTTCTCCACACCCTCTCCAGCATTTATTATTTGTAGACTTTTTGATGAGGACTATTTTGACCAGAGTCCCTTGGACTGCAAGGAGATCCAACCAGTCCATTCTGAAGGAGATCAGCCCTGGGATTTCCTTGGAAGGAATGATGCTAAAGCTGAAACTCCAGTACTTTGGCCACCTCATGCGAAGAGTTGACTCATTGGAAAGGACTCTGATGCTGGGAGGGATTGGGGGCAGGAGGAGAAGGGGACGACAGAGGATGAGATGGCTGGATGGCATCACTGACTCGATGGACGTGAGTCTCAGTGAACTCCGGGAGTTGGTGATGGACAGGGAGGCCTGGCGTGCTGCGATTCATGGGGTCGCAAAGAGTCGGACACGACTGAGCGACTGATGTGATCTGATCTGATTTTGACCAGTGTGAGCTAATACTTCATTGTAGTTTTGATTTGTATTTCTCTAATAATTAGCAATGGTGAGCATATTTTCTTGTGCCTATTGGCCACCTGTGTTTGACTAGTTCTTTAACAGCCTCTGAAGGTAAGGACAAGTCCATTGGCCTGAGACCCACCTAAAACAGGGACCAAGAAGCTAACTTAACCTAAAATAGCAATGGGACTGTTATCATCCCCAGGGGAGAATTCATGTATATTTAGATGGAAATGTATTAGAGGAGGGATTATAATAAAAAGGCTTCCCTGATAGCTCAGTTGGTAAAGAATCCGCCTGCAATGCAGGAGACCCTGGTTGGATTCCTGGGTTGAGAAGATCTGCTGGAGAAGGGATAGGCTACCCACTCCAGTATTTTGGGCTTCCCTTGTGGCTCAGCTGGTAAAGAATCCGCCTGTAATGCAGGAGACCTGGGTTCGATCCCTGGGTTGGAAGATCCCCTGGAGAAGGGAAAGGCTACCCACTCCAGTATTCTGGTCTGGAGAATTCCATGGACTGTATAGTCCATGGGGTCACAAAGAGTCAGACACAACTGAGTGACTTTCACTATAATAAAAATGTTTATTTATTCTCCATCTTTCCTCTCTTGTCTTCTCCAAATAGCACTTCTTCATTCCTGTTAGTGATGTGACTGTTCTCCTGTTTATCTTTATTTCCCTCTCTTTACCTCTAGTTCTAATCATTAAATAGACCAGTCTTACATGGATTTGCTTTAGATTATGTCTTTGACCTTTATCTCTCTGCTTCATTCATTCATTTTATAAATATTTTTTGACCCAGAAATATGTAGGAACCAAGGGCACTGCAGAAGGCTAAGAAGTAGGAAAAAAGACACAGCAACCATGTTACTGCTGGAACAGCAGGATGAGAACACTGTTCCCACGGCCCCACACCACCAGGTCACCTGCATTTATTCTTGATGACTTTGAATTCAAAGTGCCTGAAGACAAGGCCTCAGTGGCCTGGCCTCTTGTCACATGCCTGCCTCCTTGCTGAAACTAGATCCTGGTAATGGAAGGATCTGACCCCTCAGCTTCCTTCTGAATGGCGGCAGGAGGCAGCGTGCTGCAGTTACCCTTCCGTCAAGACACAGTGACAGGAGGTTAACTCACCAGTTGAAACTGTGGTGCAGACAGAAGGTGACCATTCACTGCAGTGCCAGAGTACTGGAGAATAAGTAAAAGCTCAGAAACAGGAAGAGGAGGGACATCTTAAGCACAGACAGCACAAGCATGCAGAGAACCACGAGCAGTTCAGTACTGCCATGTTGCGAGCAGGGATGTGAGCAGAGACGGGAGAGGGCCCTGTGCGCTGTGCTGCAGAACTTAGACTTCAGTCAGTAAATGATGAGAGTCATGGGAGGGTTTAAGCAGAAAGTCTCCAAGAGATGATGGTGGGGGCAGGGAAAGTATGAGAGAATCCACCACTGGAAAGAACCTTGAAGGTCATCTTATCCAATCTCATCATTTTCTACCATTTGACTACCAAATGGGATAAAGATTTGAACTTCTGCAGTGACAACTTGCCAAGACAAGTTATTCTCTTTGAAAGAAAGACTAGTAGAGAGTTTTTATTATGTTCAGCTGAAATCTGCTTCCCGCAGCTTCTATTCTTTGGTTGCACTTGAAAACAATGTTATCCAAAAATCTGTTTCCTTGACACTTGAAGGCTTTTCCCCTCAGTCTGAATATGCGTAATTCAGTAACTGTTTCATGTGTGACCTGATTTTTAGATCCCCTTTACCTTTCTAATCACCCCATAGACAAATTTCCAAAGAGCTGGGTCCAACATTAATATAATACCATATGGACTCTAGCCTGCCAGGCTCCTCTGTCCATGGAATTCTCCAGGCAAGAATACTTGAGTGGGTACCATTCCCTTGTCCAGGGGATCTTCCAGACTGAGGGATCAAACCCGGGTCACCTATGCAGACAGATTCTTTACCATCTGAGCCATCAGGGAAGCCCCCATAACACTATATATATATATATCTATATATATATATATATACACACACACACACACACACACACACACATATATATAATATAAATTTAATATATATAATTTATAAATATATAAAATTTCAGTTCAGTCGCTCAGTCGTGTCCAACTCTTTGTGACCCCACGAATTGCAGCACACCAGGCTTCCCTGTCCATCACCAACTCCCGGAGTTCACTCAGACTCATGTCCATCGAGTCAGTGATGCCATCCAGCCATCTCATCCTCTGTTGTCCCCTTCTCCTCCTGCCCCTAAACCCTCCCAGCATCAGAGTCTTTTCCAATGAGTCAGCTCTTCATATGAGGTGGCCAAAGTATTGGAGTTTCAGCTTTAGCATCAGTCCTTCCAAAGAACACCCAGGACTGATCTTTAGAATGGACTGGTTGGATCTCCTTGCAGTCCAAGGGACTCTCAAGAGTCTTCTCCAACACCACAGTTCAAAAGCATCAATTCTTCAGTGCTCAGCTTTCTTCACAGTTCAACTCTCACATCCATACATGACCACTGGAAAAACCATAGCCTTGACTAGATGGACCTTTGTTGGCAAAGTAATGTCTCTGCTTTTGAATATGCTATCTAGGTTGATCATAACTTTCCTTCCAAGGAGTAAGTGTCTTTTAATTTCATGGCTGCAATCACCATCTACAGAGATTTCGGAGCCCCAAAAAATAAAGTCTGACACTTTCCACTGTTTCCCCATCTATTTCCCTTGAAGTGATGGGACCAGACGCCATGATCTTCATTTTCTGAATGTTGAGCTCTAAGCCAACTTTTCCACTCTCTCTCACTTTCATCAAGAGGCTTTTGAGTTCCTCTTCACTTTCTGCCATAAGGGTGGTGTCATCTGCATATCTGAGGTTATTGATATTTCTCCCGGCAATCTTGATTCCAGCTTGTGCTTCTTCCAGTCCAGTGTTTTTCATGATGTACTCTGCATAAAAGTTAAATAAGCAGGGTGACAATATACAGCCTTGATGTATTCCTTTTCCTATTTGGAATCAGTCTGTTGTTCCATGTCCAGTTCTAACTGTTGCTTCCTAACCTGCATACAGGTTTCTCAAGAGGCAGGTCAGGTGGTCTGGTATTCCCATCTCTTTCAGAATTTTCCAGTTTATTGTGATCCACACAGTCAAAGGCTTTGTCATAGTCAATAAAGCAGAAATAGATGTTTTCCTGGAACTCTCTTGCTTTTTTGATGATCCAGCGGATGTTGGCAATTTGATCTCTGGTTCTTCTGCCTTTTCTAAAACCAGCTTGAACATCCAGAAGTTCACAGTTCACATATTGCTAAAGCCTGGCTTGGAGAATTTTGAGCATTACTTCACTAGCATGTGAAATGAGTGCAATTATGTGGTAGTTTGAGCATTCTTTGGCATTGCTTTTCTTTGGGATTGGAATGAAAACTGACCTTTTCCAGTCCTGTGGCCACTGCTGAATTTTCCAAATTTGCTGGCATATTGAGTGCAGCACTTTCACAGCATCATCTTTCAGGATTTGAAATAGCTCAACTGGAATTCCATCACCTCCACTAGCTTTGTAGTGATGCTTTCTAAGGCCCACTTGACTTCACATTCCAGGATGTCTGGCTCTAGGTCAGTGATCACACCATTGTGATTATCTGGGTCGTGAAGATCTTTTTTGTACAGTTCTTCTGTGTATTCTTGCCACCTCTTCTTAATATCCTCTGCTTCTGTTAGGTCCATACTATTTCTGTCCTTTATCGAGCCCATCTTTGCATGAAATGTTCCCTTGGTATCTCTAATTTTCTTGAAGACATCTCTGCTACTGCTAAGTTGCTTCAGTCGTGTCCGACTCTGTGCGACCCCATATACGGCAGCCCACCAGGCTCCCCCGTCCCTGGGACTTCCCAGGCAAGAACACTGGAGTGGGTTGCCATTTCCTTCTCCAATGCATGAAAGTGAAAGTAAAGTCGCTCAGTCGTGTCCGACTGTTAGTGACCCCATGGACTGCAGCCTACCAGGCTCCTCCATCCATGGGATTTTCCAGGCAAGAGTACTGGAGAGATCTCTAGTCTTTCCCATTCTGTTGTTTTCCTCTATTTCTTTGCATTGATCGCTGAGAAAGGCTTTCTTATCTCTCCTTGCTATTCTTTGGAACTCTGCATTCAGATGCTTATATCTTTCCTTTTCTCCTTTGCTTTTTGCTTCTCTTCTTTTCACAGCTATTTGTAAGGCCTCCCCAGACAGCCATTTTGCTTTTTTGCATTTCTTTTCCATGGGGATGGTCTTGATCCCTGTCACCTGTACAATGTCATGAACCTCCGTCCATAGTTCATCAGGCACTCTATCAGATCTAGTCCCTTAAATCTATTTCTTACTTCCACTGTATAATCATAAGGCATTTGATTTAGGTCATACCTGAATGGTCTAGTGGTTTTCCCTACTTTCTTCAACTTGTCTGAATTTTATTTTAATATAAATTTTGTTTTATATTGTTTATATAAAATTTTATAAAAATATAAATTTTATAATATAAATATATTATATAAATTTAATGTATAAAATTTAATATATAAATAATATTAATATATATGCCAGCCCAGAGTAGAAAAAGGTGAGATTTCTAACTGATATGGGGGCAGCACAACAGGTGTCAGGAAGAGGGCTTGGCCTACAGCACACTCTTGTTGCAGGAAGGGAGACCCCTTCCAGGCCTGAGAGTGGGCTTTTGTCTAACAGTTGGAAATGAGTTGTCTGATGAGACACACAAGCTGACAAAGCAAAAAACTTTATTGGGAAGAGGTGCCTGGACTGAGAGCAGGAGGTTAAGGGACACCGGGAGGTCTGCTCTGCCATCTGACTCGCTGTGCTGGGTTTTATGGTGATGGGCTTAGTTTCTGGGTTGTATCTGGACAATTATTCTGACTCAGGGTCCTTCCCAGTGGCACATGCATTGCTCAGCCAAGATGGATGACAGTGAGAAGGATTCTGGGAGGTGCTAGGACACGTGGCATCTCCTTTTGATCTTTCCTGAACTCTTTCAGTTGGTGGTGGCTTATTAGTTCCATGTTCCTTACTAGGACCTTTTGTCATAAAATAACTCAGGCAAATGGTTACTATGGTGCCTGGCCAGGTTGGGCGGTTTCAATCAGTATGTTTCCCCTAACACTTTGACATCTTTTGCTTTATGAACAGCTGCTCCCTTAATCCTCAACTCAAGCATCATCTCTTCCAAAAAGCCTTTCCTGGGGACTTCCCTGGTGATCCAGCAGTTGGGACTTTGCCTTCCAGTGCAGAGGGTGTGGGTTTGATTCCTGGTCAGAGAGCTAACATGCCTCTCAGCCAAAAAACCAAGACATAAAACAGAAGCAATATTGTAACAAATTCAATAAAGACTTTAAAAATGGTCCACACCAAAAAAATCTTAAAAAAAAAAAAAAGGCCTTTCCTGCCTGTCACCCACCCCCACCCCACCAACCACAGTGGGCAGGGCCCCACTCCATCCTGCCAGAACTCCCTTTGTTACAGCACTTCCCACGCCACGAGGAAATGGTTTCTGAGTGTGTCGGACTCTCCCAGTGGATTGTGAGCTCCCAAGGGCTGGAACTGGCTGACTCAGTGCAGTTCCCCAGAGCCCAGAACCAAGCCAAGAGGATAATGAGCCCTCAGGGGAAAAGAAATGTTTAGCTGAAGTGAACTGAATTGGAATTTGAGCTGCATTACAAGGGTAAGTAGGCTGTGAATAAGCAAAGGGGATGAGGCGTATTTGGTATATGAATAAATTCAACTCAAAGCAAAGAAAATCTATGGGTGACAACTGGGAAACAGGGAGACATGAGACTTGCTGGAGGCCTTCCTGCCAGACTGGCTGCAGCAAAGTCATGAGCTGGAGTTGGAAGGGTGGGTAGAAACCAACCTGAGGCTAAATTAGGAAAGTTGGAGTAGGGAAAGAGTAGGAGAGTGGGCAGGGAGCAAGGGCAGAAAAAAATAGTAACTGGATTAGTTTTTTTTCAGTTGTTTGCTATTCCCGCATCTGCAATGCTTCCCCCTAGTGGACAGGGATCAGAATCCAAATTCAACGCAAGCATCTCTCTTTACAGTTAGGAAAGTCTGAGGGTCAGGTTGGGGATCAACTTGAGGCCACAGAGTGGATTCCTGCAGAACCCAAGTCATCTTCTTCCCCCTGCTGTCTTTCCCCCATGACCTGAGGGTGCCTGGTTAATATGCATTCAGTGAATCTTAGTCTTCAGTCAGGAGTCCTCTCTACTTGTATTCAGAGAAAACTAAGGTCCAGAGAGCAGTGATCTACAAAGCAGTTCAGGGGCAAATCTGGGACTAATACTCAGGTCTCCCAAATGGCAGTCCCTTTCTCCTTCTGTATAAATATTTAGTAACCAGAGCTTCCCAGGTGGCTCAGATAGTAAAGAATCTGCCTGCAATGCAGGAGACCCAGGTTTGATTCCTGGATCAGGAAGATCCCCTGGAGAAGGGAATGGCTACCCACTCCAGTATTCTTGCCTAGAGAATTCCATGGACAAGAAGCCTGGTGGACTACCGTCCATGGGATTGCAAAGAGTTGGACACGATTGAGTGACTAACACTTTTACTTTCAACCTACCAGGAGCAGGACCCTGAACAAAAAGTTGGTAAGACATAACCCACATATTTTAAAAGACAAAAACAATTACAATGCAATAGAATTGCAGTAGTAAAAGTAAGTATAGAATGCTGCAGGAATAGAGGGGTATCTTTGCTGGATCCAGGAAGGGCTCTAAACAATTGGTGGGAGCCTTGAAAGAATAGCTAGAGGTAGAGAAAAGAGGAAAGACCTTGCAGACACAGGAGACAACAAGAAGAAAGCAGGAAGAAGCATCCTGCAGAGACTGGAAAATAGGTTTCTGATCTCAGCCAATGGCATAGATTTTACACACTTTTTTCTGGGTGAAATGTCCGAAGTTCCAACTATCACTCTGAAGTTGGTGACCTACATACAAGTCTATGTGTTTAGGCCAGACCTTTCTAAGCTTCAGAGCCACACAGGATTTCAAGAAGAACTGAAACATGCATCTTGAGGCTTAATAGTGCCACTGCTTCATTCCATAGGCCAAGAATGTCACAAGCCCACTTCAGATTTAAGGAATGGAGAAATCGTCTCCATCTTTTGATGGGAGGAATGGCAGGGTCACAACTCAAGAGTATGGATTCAAGGAGGATTGAAATATAGTGATCATTTTTTAATCCATCACAGTATATACTCTGTGACTGTAATTGTTCACACTCCTTCCACAGGCAAAATACGCTTACCTCCATTTCAGAACCCCTAAAAGTCTCTTGCTGTTATGTCATCAGGCTGGAAATCTAGGATCTTACAATCTACATCAGGTTTGTAGGTGACTTGATGAATGTTGTTCTTTCTGATCTTGATACCTATGTATTTAAAAGACAGCAGACATTTCTATTCAAGAAGGAAAAGCATGAGAGATACATAGTCATCCTTAAACAGAGGCAGTTCTGGACTCCAAGTTGACAAAGTTTGTCAGGTCCCCTCTCCTGGGAGAGGGAGTATTCCTTGCTGAGGCCTAAATTCTGCTCCCTGGGGGTACTTCCCTAGTCTATTGATCTCTGTGCTTCTTGCTCTGCCCTCTGGACTATGCTTTGTCCATCACCTTCCTTGGCTACTTCTGAAGAAGTGGCTCATATTGGCAACTGAGTGGCAATTCGAATTATTTAAGTCCCTTTTAGTTCAGGTTGGTGATACTTTCACATGTGTAACCAATTTAAAATTTTTGTGGGTCTTCTATGTATCTGATTGTAGTCTACTCCATACTCCAAATGCCACATTCACCCAATCGTTTTTGAGACATCTCTCAACTTTATCATTGCTATTTTGGCATTAGGTTTCGATGGATATTGCTCTTAAGATTTCAAGAAGTCTTTTTGTCTAGGAGTCTACTAGACATCACTTTAATTCTCTCAAAGGTCTTTACAAAGTGTGTTACAGCCACACCTTTGGTATGATTCACATCTCCAGGCTATATTTCCCCATAACAATTCTTCGCTGGCTAGAGAACTTCAAGATGAAGTTTTATTTTTTAACATAGTAAGTTCTGGCCCTCTCTCTTCTCTCTAAATTCATGTTTCAAGCAGGCCAGTTCTTTCTTTAATTCATACCTCTCTTCCTGTTACAAGGTTATCACACCCAGTTGGGAGCACCCAACTGACACAACATTCTCCCTAGAAATTTCCTTAGTTGAATCAAAATTTTAGTATTTTCTCCCATCTTCCCCTAGTTACCACGACAGTTTTGCCAATTGTTTTGCACTATAAAACACAGATTACCATTTTTCTAGCCAGTCACAATTTCCTCATCATTTTCCCAGATTTCACTGTTTACTTGCCAGTTTTCCAATCTCCACCCATCCCTGATCCCAAAGCCATTGCCATGAATTTTGGGTTTTTTTAATTTTTAAAGCAGCATTTCAGACACCAGTTCTATAACAGTCAACTTTTGCCACAAAACAAACTACCCACAACTTTAGTGACTTAAAACAATTATTTATATATCTCACAGTTCTGAAGTTTGGACTGGGATCAGCAGGCTGGTTCTTCTGGTCTTAGTTAGGTTCACTTATCAGATGAAGGTCAGCTGCCAAGTCAAGTCGCCTGGGTGCTGGTTAGCTCACGATGGTCTCAGCTGGGTCGGCCAAGCTCTGCCATGCTCCAGCAGGTGAACCCAGACTTGTTCACATGGGTGCCTGCATGGGGTTCCAAAAGACAGGACTGAAGCATGCAAGGCCTCTTGAGGCCTAGGCTCAAAACTGGCACATTGTCCCTTTTGTTGTATTTCATTGGCTAAAGAAAATAATAAGGGGAAATTGACTCCTTAATGGAGGGAGATGCAAGCTCACACCATAAAGGGTGTGGATACAGGGAGGAATAAGAATCATGGCTGTCTTTATTTATTTATTTAAATAAGAGGATTTTATTGATGGCATTTTTATTGTCTTCATAATAAAACAAAATATGAAGCTCAAAACTGGATCACTTGGCCCTTTCTCTTCTTATCACCTCCCAGCTCAAAATGCTTGCATCTCTTAATAGCCAGCATTCTCTTTGATCTACAGTTGGGCTCAACACATTCAAGCCTCAGTACAATCTTCTTTGTAGTTTTAGCCTTTTTCCGGAAAATCGGCTTAGTCTGCCCACCATAGCCACTCTGTTTCCTGTCATAACGCCGCTTTCCCTGGGCCTACAGAGAATCCTTGCCCTTCTTGTACTGTGTCACTTTGTGGGGCTGGTGCTTCCCACACTTCTTACAGAAAGTCCGACGGGTTTTTGGAACATTCACCATGTTTGCGAGAGCGATACCAGCACAGAAAGCATGGCTGTCTTTATAGTCTACTTTGCCTTCTCAGAGGCCATCCTCCTCTTGAATTTTTTGTGTCCTTCCCTTCCAAAATTTTAAATTTATCTATGTGTACATATATACACGCACACATATGGTATTATTTTGTCAGTTTTCAGTTCAGTTCAGTTCAGTCACTCAGTCATGTCCGACTCTTTGCAACCCCATGGACTGCAACACGCCAGGCCTCCCTGTCCATCACCAACTCCCGGAGTTTACTCAAACTCATGTGCATTTGAGTCGGTGATGCTACCCAACCATCTCATCCTCTGTCATCCCCTTCTTTGACTTTAAATGAATAGCTTCATATATACTAAAGAATTTATGTAACCTAAGTATAAAATATAAAGAATATAGTACTTTTGTACCTACCACTCAGAGAAAGAAATGGAATTTTACCCATACATTTAAAGCTTCCCATGTACACCTACCTCCTAACTAAACATTCATTTCTCATCTGGATTATGCAGCAGCTTCCTAACTGGTCTTTCTACCTTGGCCTTGCCTCCTCCAATCAGTTCTTCCCACTATAGTCAGAATGATCCTTAAAAAACAAAAATCTAATTGCATCATTCCTCTACTTAAAACTGTTCAGGTGCTTCCCATTGACCTTAGTGTAAAAGTAAACTTAAGAGTAGGCCCTTCATCATTTGGCTCCTGCTTTTACTTCATGACTCACTTTTGCCATGTATCCCTCCATGTGCTGTGTTTTTTTCTCAAAACTGTTCATTGGTTTTTAGCCAAGTGGCTACCATAATTCCTTGGACCTCCCCCTACATGGCATATGTC
This sequence comes from Bos indicus, assembly GCF_029378745.1. NCBI lineage: Eukaryota > Metazoa > Chordata > Mammalia > Artiodactyla > Bovidae > Bos > Bos indicus. Next base: position 54,153,333 of record NC_091774.1, on the reverse strand, counting down.
ACTGTTGTTCTTGACTGTTTACTTGTCTGTCTCTCATCCTTGCTATAAGGACTCCGAGGACAGGGAAGTCATCTGGCTCCTCTGCTGTATTGCTGGTTACCAGGAACAGCACCTGGCACAACGGATGCTCAGTAATGGTTAAATGAATGAATGGATGAGTGGTAGGCTCTGGGGACAAAGAGACGCTCCACAAAAAGCTAGTCCCTAGTCTAGGGGCTTCCCTGGTGGCACAGTGGATAAGAATCCACCTGCCAATGCAGGAGACACGGGTTCAGTCCCTGGTCCAGGAAGATTCCACAAGCCATGGAGCAGCTAAGCCTGTGAGCCGCAACTGCTGAGCCCGCATGCCCTAGACCCCGCGTGCTATAACGACTGAGCCCACACACTGCAGCTACCAAAGCCCGCGCACCAAGAGCCTGTGCTCACCAGCAAGAGGAGCCACTGCAATGAGAAGCCCTTACACAGCAACAAAGAGTAGACCCCACTCACAACTAGAGAAAGCCCGTGCAAAGCAGCGAAGACCCAGCATAGCCATAAATAAATTTTTTAAAAAAAATCTCCTAATCTATTGGAGGAGAGATACATACACTGAGAAATTAATCTTGTTTCTAAGCAAACAGCAAGTGTTTGACAAGGATTATGGGTTTGAATTGGCTTCTAAATTTCACCAGGGGGCGCTATAGGAATACCTCAGATTTCTTAAAAAATATTAGATTTCTATAAAAGAGCAAGTAGGGTCTTTTCAAGGAAATTTTCAGAGATGTAGTGGTTGTTTTGTGTTAGAATAAACTCCCTATTCTGTCCATTTGAAAGAGCTATAACAGCCATCTGCAAATTTGAAGGACTGAAGTAACCTCTCTTGGTGTCTATTTTATACCTGTAGTGGTTCTTCAACTTGGAATCACAAGAGGTTTGAAAAACATGATTTAATTTATCTTCCACACCAACCACTAGAAGCCAAAATAGGGGTTGTTGTTATTATTTCCATCTTAAAAGATGATAACTCTAAGGCTCAAGAGGTGACGTAATTTTCCCAAGGAATCACAGCTGGTAAATACCCAAGCAGGCACTTGAATCTGTCTTCCAAATTCAAATGTATTCATTTACGAAAAACAGTACGTATTGAGTTCACAGCTCTGGAAAATATGATAGGGCTATAGAAGCCTGGCCTCCAAATTCAATGTCTTAGAAGAAAAGACTGTCAGAGCTGGAGGGAACTTTGGAAATCACCTAAGGTAGCGTTCTCAACTTAAATGTGCACAAGAATCACCTTATGAGCCTGTTAAAAAGGAGTCCTGGACTTCGCCTCCCCTTCTCCTACATTTTGATTCGATGAGTCTGGCAGCACTATGTCTTCTAAGCACATCCACTTTCCCCACTATGATTCTGGAGCAGATGTACTGTGGACCACACTTGTAGAAACATCAATCTATTGGTTTAATCCTTTCATAACACAAAGGAGAAGAGAATGAGACATGAGTGTCCCAGAAACGCTTCTTGAAGGGAGACTAAGCCAGGAGCTAATGAGCACCTGAAGTAATGATGTAGTGGAAAGAGTACTCAGCTGAGAACTGGAGACCCTGGGTTCAATTTCAGGCTTTGCCATCTTGCTGCTGAATCACTAATCTCAATGAACTATGGTTTTCCCAACCATAAAATGCAAAGGAACAATACATACCTTATAGGCTTATTGTGAGGATAAAGGAGATGAATATTAGAAAAGACCTGGCAAAGGACCGTCACACAGAGAACCCTCAATAAACAGCTTGAGTAGGAGGATTATTTTGAATGCTCTATTTGCTCTATTCATTCTTTTTAAATGAGTTCCCACTATTGCCTGGTACTCTGCTAAGCACAGCCCTGCCTACATGAAACTTATGCTCTGGTGGAATAGATAGACATGAATTATATAAAAAAGAAATTACAATTGTAATAAGTGCTACCAAGGGAAAATATAGGGGTGTTTTGAATATTAGGGGGATTTGACCCTAATCTGCAAGCAAATGAAAGATTCTTGAGGAAATGAGTTAGTCAGAAATTACACATGAATCAGGAAAGAGGTTGGCAGGAGCAGGAAATGAAAAGGCCAAAGGCCAACATGGCTGGTGTGGAGTGAGCAGGGGAGAGTGGCATGACATGAAGCTGATGATGATTTCTGGGAAAGCCTTTCTCTTCTGTGCCTTGATATTTATTTTGAAAGTCATGATCTTTTCCTCGATCCTTTTATTTCTTCTTTAACTTTCTATTTTTGCACTTAAAAAAACTAAAATAATAGTAACATTTCTTTAACGCTAACATCATTTTTTAGTTTTTAACATTCCAAAATAGAAATTGTGTAATAATGCAAGTCAAAAAACAAACAAAAACACCTTGCTGAATACCAAACAGGAACAAAAATTGAACCTCACAAACTTAGCTCCCTTGGAAAAGATCAATTCTATTGTCACATAATTATTTGTCTTTGTAATATAATTTAGTTAAAATTCAGTTTGGCTTTAGTCAAACTTGGAACCCTGTTGTTATTTAGAGTGACTTAAAGTTCTCTGTGATGCAGAATTAAAATAAAATGTTATAATGTAGGAAATTCTGTTTGTTGGAAGATGTCTTGCCCACTGAATGCAGCTATAAAATCTAGACAGAATAGAGCAGGCATTTGAGGACTCTGTAGTCAGACTGGGGGGAAAGGCCAGAATTTGAAGCACCGCTGAACTGGTAGTGAGTTTCCTCTTTTTGATCCTCAGTAGCCTTAAACCTGTAAGTGGACCCCAGGTTGAGGACTGGGAAAGCTACAGGGGAAGCCCTCTAGCTCTGGCTCAAGAACAGGGAAAGAGGACCGTCACATTGATGTGGAGGGGCTGGGTGGGGGGTAACATACACTTGTTTTTTATCTTTTGTTCTCCGTCCTCCTGCACCCCTCCCACCAGGCAATCCTGCAGTGATGGGCCACAATGGAAGTGGTGGTAGTGAGTGCCTGCTACTGCTGCTGCTACTGCTGCTAAGTCGCTTCAGTCGTGTCCGACTCTGTGCGAACCCATAGACGGCACTTAAGTTATCTTATGTATTCTATTCGCGCACATTAAAACCACTTAAAATAATGCTGTAATTTTTTCTTTCAACAATCCCAGTAGGGTGGGGTAAACCCCTGTTGAATTTTTTCCTCCCTCTATCCGCCTGTGACTTGGGCCCAGACACATGAAAAATACACAGGAGAGAAGAGGAACTGAACCTCCAACTTTTTTGGCCAGAGGGCTCAAAAGTGGGGGTTTCAAAAGACTGGAAAGTATCAGAAATCACAAGAGAGGGAGGAGCTCAGGAGAACAGCCCATAGTTTCTGACCTCACCCCTGAACTGTGCAAGCATCAGTCTGATGCCAAATAGCATACCATGTACTTGGGTACTGGGTATGGAATAGACCACTGTCCAGATCTGAAACTGGCCACTGGGTGGTGTACACCTTGGACAAATCTGAATAACATGGCAGAAACTTTGAAAACTGGATGACATTTTGGAACCACAGAAGCAGGTCAGTACTTCTGAATCAAACTGGGTGAGCTACATGCTAAAACAAACAGCAAAAAAAAAAAAAAAAAAATTACTATTATCCATTAGATTTAAATGAAATCTAGACATTTATAACATAATATTCAAAATGTCTGGGGCTTCCTAGGTGGCACTAGTGGTAACTAGAGGTATGAAAGTTAAAGTGTTAGTTCCTCGGTCGTGTCCGACTCATTGCAACCCCATGGACTGTAGACCACCAGGCTCCTCTGTCCATGGGATTCTCCAGCCAAGAATACTGGAGTGGGTTGCCATTCCTTCTCCAGGCAATCTTCCCAACCCAGGGATTGAACCTAGGTCTCCTGCATTGCAGTCAGATTCTGTACCATCTGAGCCACTGGGGAAACCCAGTAGTGGTAAGAACATGCCTGCTAATGCATAAGACAGATATGGATTCAATCCCTGAGTCAGGAAGATCCCCTGGAGGACAGCATGACTACCAGCTCCAGTATTCTTGCCTGGAGAATCCCTATGGACAGAGGAGCCTGCAGGGCTATAGTCCATAGGGTTGCAAAGAGTCAGACATGACTGAAGCAACTTAGCATGCATGCATACATTCAACATGTCTAGTATTTAATCCAATGTTATTCAGCATATAAAGAACCAGGAAAATCTACATTAGTATGAGAAAAGACAATCAACAAATGTCAAGGAAAAGATAACACAAATGTTTAAATGATTGAAGATTGTTATAAAATGCTCCAAGAAGTAAAGGTGAATGCTCTTGAAGTGAATGGAAAGGTAGAAAATGTCAAGAAAGAAGAGATATAAACAGGAGCCTAATGAAAATACAAAAACCAAACTAAAAAATTGTGAAATTTACTCACCAGCAGAATATACCTGATAAGGGAACAACTCACTGAACTTGAAGATAAATCCATTAAAATCATCTAATCTGAAAAACAGAGGGAAAAAGATTTTTGAAAAATGAACACAGCCTTAATGACCTATGATGCAGTACCTAATTTATGTCATCATAATTCCAGAAGATTTTGAAAAAGAAATATTTGAAGAAATAATACATGGATATTTCCCAGATTTGACAAAAGCCAAAGTGAGAAGTTCAGTGAAGCACAAACAGCAAGCTGAATCCAGCAACGAAGAACAAGGTTTATCCCAGAGTACAATGTTGGTTTAACAAACAAAAATCAATCATGATAATACAAAATATTAATACAAAAAATAAAAACTACATGATCATCTCAAAAGGTACACAAAACATATTTGACAGAAACATTAAAAAAATTAGGAACAGAAAAAGATCTCCCTCAACCTAGTTAAGGCATTGACAAAAAACCCACAGCTAACATCATCCTTAATGGTGAAAGACTGAAACCTATCCCTCCAGGATCTGAAATAAGACAAGGATATCTTCTCTGGTCACTTCTATTCAACATTACACTGGAAGTTCTAGCAAAGTGTTGATAAATTAGTAAAAAAGACATAGCATCTAGATTCACATGGAGGAAATAAACTTCATTTTCCAATGTTTTGATCTTTCATGTATATAATCATAAGGATTACACACAAAAACACGATTAGACATAATAAGCAATTTCAGTAGAGTCACAGGATACAAGATCAGTATACAAAAATCAATTGTATTTCTATATATTAACCCTGAACAATCTAAAAAAGTGAAATTAAGAAAATAATTTCATTTACTGTTCAATAATATCCAAGGGAAACTATTTATATGAAGCATCTATAGTAGGTAAATCCATATAGACAGAAGGTAGATTGGTGTTTGTCACATGGGAGGGGGATAGAGTGACAGCTAATGGGCATTTTTTTGGGGGGGTGAATAAAATGTTCTAGAGTTAAATAGTGGTGGTGGTTGTACAACCTTGTGACTATGGTGAAAATGAATGAATTGTACACTTTAAAAATGTGGATTTTTATCGTATATAAATTATATCTCAATTTTATATATATATCTCAATTTTTATATATATCTCAAATATCTCAATTTTATATATATCTCAATATATATATCGTATGTAAATTATATCTCAATTTTACATATATGTCAATTTTTAATTTTAACAAAGTTATATATAATTATCTAGTTCTGTCTGCCAAAAGGACCTGGGAGCAGAGACATTCCAGTTGCAATGAGCACACCTAGCACCCAGATCTTGGTATCTGAATACAAGGAACCAGGGCTCATGGTGCGAATGCTTGATTCCAGGACAGGAGAAGGGAAAGTACAGACAAGTTGGAATATCTTGGAAGTAATAAAGTATGGAAGTCCTCAAGGAATAAAGGGAACATATCAAAAGGACACAGGAGCCAGATTGAAGGGGCTACCACTGGCCAACTCTAGGGCAATTTGAGTTTCAAAATAAGCAAGTAATGAATTATAATTCATTCAATGAAATTCATGAGCCCATACTGATGTCAAGTAAGTGAATATGTAACTGGGGCACCTCAGGATCCTTAAATTAATCACACTTGCAAATTTCCTTTTGCTATGTGAGGCACCATAGTCACAGGCTTTAGGGATCAGGACATTAGCATCTTGGAGGGGGGCCATTATTCTTCCTACTACAATGCTCAACCTTCTATGAGCAGAAAGCAGGCTAAGATGACTACTCAGTTGCAAATACAGACCCTTAGCCATTCCAACATTGCCACCATAAGGGGATGTGTGATAAAGAGGAAGTCAGAGTGGAGAGAGAAAAATTAAACAATTGTGGTTAAAATACCTTTATTTTGCAAATTTTACATATAACATATATAAATACATATAACAATAAGAAAATAATGTTGGGTTCTGCCACCCCTCAATCCTGAGGCTGTTGGAAAGGATTTGTGTAAGTTAGGGGCCTTGAAGCTTAAGCTTCAAAAAGCTTCATGGTAAATCCGCCTCTGGTAGCAATTAAGAAAACGGTACCCAGACCCAGACCACCTGGGTTCAGGTTACTGCTCTACACTTATCAGCTGTGTATGTTGATTGTGTTGCCGTTACAGGTTGGGTTCTCCAGAAGCAGATGGTGAGATGATGCTTGAAGTGCAAGATATTGCTAGGGATCAGGGTCTGTGAAAGCACAGGAAAAGCAGAAAGGGCAGAGGAAGAGGTCAAAGAAGCTTGACAAAGCCTTGGTCTATGTGGCAGGAGGACTAGAGCCTGTCAGAGCTGTCTCATGTTGGGCCTAAATAACTGGGCTTTTATTCTCTCACCTTGCTGAGTCACTGGACGACTATTAATGCCCTTAAAAACTTCCACTGGTGGGATGCAGAGGGAGGTGAGACGGAGGTTAAAAAAAGAAGAAAAGGTTTCCACTGGATTTTCATAGTAAACAGCCTAAATTTCTTAGTATGACATGCAAAACCCCTTCACAATCTGACAGTCCCAGCTCCAAGGAATTTCTCATTTCTGCAACTCAAACTATTTTCCATCTTTAAACCTTGGTATACGTAAGTACCTTCTCCAGGAAAGCCCATCCCGCCCTTGCAGTATAACAGGTGCTAAATATTTGTTAAATGAATGAATGAGTGAATCAACATTGCCTGGGAAAGAGGGGGAAAGGGTAAGTAGTAGGATTAACAATACTTTTGTTTGCTTAAATGACCATGGGTATGTATTGCAGAGCAATGACCCAGGACCCCAGAAGTTTTGGTTGCATGGGTCCTAGATTTATCACGCACTGACCCTAATGGCCGTCACCCTCCTTACCTCCGGTCAAAATTCTACTTATCTTTGGAGATAGTTCAGACGTCAGGTCCTGTGTGAAGTGTTTTCCTTCCCCCTGGTCTGTCACAGCTCTTTATTCACACCGCTGTTACCATACCACAACGTTTACTCTCCTGATTTGTCCATCAGAATCCAGGGATGTTTCTGTATTTCCACCCCTTGATCCAGGGAGTGAATATTTTTGAATGACGTTGTACAGCCATAGACTGATGAATTCATTCCTCACCACGCCCGTTGCCTTAATTTCCCCAAGTGTGAAATAGGCACAGTGGAAATGCTTCCCCGGGGATGTGATTGGGGGACGGCGGGGGACACTGAGGTTGCACGCAGCCCACATGCAGTCCGAGGGGCAGGAAGGTCGGGGGTGGAGAGCGAGAGGAGGGGTTAGCAAGGAGTCGGGGGCGGGGCCCAGGGCCGGGCGGGGGCGGAGCGGCGAGAGCAGGGCCCGGCGAGACGCTCGGAGAGGACGCGCGCGAGCGCCGGCGATGGGCCCCGCAGCGCGGCTGGCGGCGCTGTTGGCGGTGCTGGCGTTCCGGGCAGGGGACCCAGCCGAGGTCGCGGCGCGCGGGGACACGTTCTCGGCGCTGACCAGTGTGGCGCGCGCCCTGGCGCCCGAGCGCCGGCTGCTGGGACTGCTGCGGCGCTACCTGCGCGGGGAGGAGGCGCGGCTGCGGGACCTGACCAGGTGAGGGGACCGGGGGGCGGGGTGTGAGCCGGAGAGACTGAGTCTCCGAGGACGGACGAGGCCCAGACTTTGTCCCGCAGGGCCGGGGGTAACTCAGGTTCGTGGTCACCCTGCTGGGACTTCGGATGCGGTGTCCAACCCGGAGACCAAGGTACCGTGGCCCAGTATGACTCCCCAGAGCTATCGTCATCCTGAGGGGCACCCCGAGGCACCGTGTCACACTGCGTAGGACCTCAGACTCCGTGCCTCGCACACACGCAGCGGCACCCCCATCCAGCCTCACACCGCCAAGTTGGTCCGCTGTGGGAACCTGCGGTGGAGCGACTGTGGGGCGCAGTAGAGCTTCACAAGGTACTGAGTCAAGCTGTGTGAGCCCCCAGGTTCTCTGTTACGGAGACACAGCGACCCCGAGAGAGTGAAGCGGAGAGAATACGGTGACACTGTAGCCACACGTGTGTTGACCATGTGACCCAGGGAACTGATGTTTATTATGGGGGGACATTCTGTGACTGTGTATGAGATTTACATGTCATTGTGACTGGGGGGCACGACCCTATGGATATCATGCCTAGTAATTGTCCAGGTCTCTATAGGAATAATGCTTCAGGTTGATCAGTTCATTCACCGTATATGTTTGAGTGTCTTCTATGAACCAAGCACTGTTCCAGGCACTGGGAAGAGAATGGTGAACAAGAACCTACCCTGTCCTCTAAGAGCCTGGAGTCTGTAATATCATGATTGTTAATCTGAGATGTCTTCTCTTTACACACACATAAGAACTCTAAATACTGTCACTGAGATGTATATGTGTATGAACGTATTTGACAGCAGGAAAACAAAACCACTGGGCAAAACCATACTTGAGGCTTGGAGATGCTGAGTGTAGCACACACTAATAGATGCTCAGCCAATATTGTTTTGCTATACAATCAACCAGAAAAACGTCTACTTCTGCTTTATTGACTATGCCAAAGCCTTTGACTGTGTGGATCACAACAGACTGTGGAAAATTCTTAAAGAGATAGGAATACCAGACCACCTAACCTGCCTCCTGAGAAATCTGTATGCAGGTCAAGAAGCAACAGTTAGAACTGGACATGAAACAACAGACTGGTTCCAAATCGGGAAAGGAATATGTCAAGGCTGTATATTGTCACCCTGCTTGTTTAACTTATATGCAGAGTACATCATGAGAAATGCTGGACTGGATGAAGCAAAAGCTGAAATCAAGATTGCTGGGAGAAATATCAATATGCAGATGACACCACACTTACAGCAGAAAGTGAAGAAGAACTAACAAGCCTCTTGATGCAAGTGAAAGAAGAGAATGAAAAAGTTGGCTTAAAACTCAGCATTCAAAAACTAAGATCATGGCATCCGGTCCTATCACTTCATGGCAAATAGATGGGGAAATGTTTCATTGGAAACAGTGAGAGACTTTATTTTGGGGGGCTCCAAAATCATTGCAGATGGTGACTGCAGCCATGAAATTATAAGATGCTTGCTCCTTGGAAGAAAAGTTATGACCAGCCTAGACAGCATATTAAAAAGAGAAACATTCCTTTCCCAACAAAGGTCCATCTAGTCAAAGCTATGGTTTTTCCAGTAGTTATGTATGGATGTGAGAGTTGGACTGTAAAGAAAGTTGAGCGCTGAAGAATTGGTGCTTTTGAACTGTGGTGTTGGGGAAGACTCTTGAGAGTCCCTTGGACTGCAGGGAGATCCAACCAGTCCATCCTAAAGGAAATCAGTCCTGAATATTCATTGGAAGGACTGTTGCTGAAGCTGAAACTCCAATCCTTTGGCCACCTGATGCGAAGAACTGACTCATTTGAAAAGACCCTGATGCTTTGAAAGATTGAAGGCAGGAGGAGAAGGGGACAACAGAGGATGAGATGATTGGATGGCATCACCGACTCAATGGACATGACTTTGAGTAGGCTCCAGGAATTGGTGATGAACAGGGAGGCCTGGCGTGCTGCAGTCCATGGGGTCGAAAAGAGTCAGACATGACTGAGCAGCTGAACTGAAACTGAAAATACAATCAACAAACTCTACTGTAAGACTTGGAACACTGAGGCACTGTAATCATGTATTGACTCTCTCAAACAGTGAAAGATAAATGAGTGGATATAACACCATGGTATGAATATGTGCTGTGCACCTTCTCTTGGGAAACTGAGAAACTCACAAAGTGAGAAATGGGTGTAACCATATAGTTACTTGAATATTTAATGCTATATATATAGCCCGTGACCCTCAGCTGAGCTGGGACAACAGAGGGTTATCTCACAGTGTGCTGCTTATAAAACTATGAGTGAGTGTACGTGGTGGTAATACTGCTTCCAGGGCATATGGGAAGAAGGTGTGAGGGCCACTATGGCTATGTGAGAGAGCCCATGTAGAAGAGTCAGTGAGTGTGAGGAAGTATGTGGGAGAGATCTTGTTTGTGACTCAGTGGTAACTGAATGATAATGTAATTTGGTACATGCTGTTAAGCATGTAGCTTGTATATAAGCAGTTGTATGCCTGTTTAAATTTACTGTTAGTTTGATCTCACAAGCTAAGATCCCACAAGGTGCATGGTGTGACCAAAAATAGCTTGATAATACACACACACACACATATACTATATAGTGTATATAAGTGTGTATTAATTATAATAATCTGCTGTGCTCAGTTGCTTAGTCGTGTCTGACTCTTTGCGGCCCATGGACTATACCCCGCCAGGCTCCTCTGCCTTTGGAATTTTCCAGGCAAGAATACTGGGGTGGGGTGCCATTTCCTACTCCAGGGGATCTTCCTGATTCAGGGATCGAAATCAAGTCTCCTGCGCGTCTCCCAAATTAGCAGGCGGATTCTTTACCACTAGCAACACCTCAGAAGCCCAATTATAACAATAAATGATAATTTTAATAATTCTTGTCACTCTTTGGAGTAGCATTGTTGCCTAGTATTCTGTGGACCCATATTTACAGAGTAAAATAATTTAATTTGGGGAATCCTTGATGGTCCAGTGGTTAGGACTCTGTACTTCTGCTGGTGGGAGCCAGGATTCAATCCCTGATAGGGAGAACTAAGATCCTGCAAGCCGCATGGTGTGACCAAAAAAAAAAAAAAATTTCATTTTGTTCATAATCCATATTCATTGGAGTCCACGTTCATTGGTGGAAATAGAGGAGACTTTTTCCTTTGATTTGAGGCACCACCATGCTCCCCGCTGCCCGTGTGCTTGTTCTCATACTACTAATCTCTTTATTTGGGTGGTTCAAATTGAGATGGGGGTCAGAATCCTGATGCCAGGCTTAATAGGGAATAGAGTCAAAAGAGCGAGCTAGAGATGTTGATCAGAGTGGCTGGCTAGAATTCCCCCCTCCAACCTGCATGCCGGTCTCCTTTACCATCTTCTCACCATTGTCATTGTCACAAACTTGTCACGGTTGGAGGCCTTGTACAAACCTTATCTCATTTGATTCTCTCTCACACAGTGTTTTGAAACAGGTTTGTATTACTCTTTTAAGCAAATGAGAAAACATTTAAAAGTGTGAAAACTAAAATTTAAGTACTGTAATCCAAGATTATAAAATCTAGTATGTAGCAAGGACTTTCCTGGTGGCTCAGTGGTGAAGAATCCACCTGTAATGCTGGAGACACCGGTTCGATCCTTGGGTTGGGAAGATCCCCTGGAGCAAGAAGTAGCAACTCACTCCAGTATTCTTGCCTGGGAAATCCCACAGTCAGAGCAACCTGGCAGGCTCCAGTCCATATGGCCACAAAGAGTCAGACATGACTTAGTGACTAAACAACAGCAAAAAGTAAGTAGCAAAGCTAGGACTAGGACATAGTTCCTTTGATTGTTTCTTTCTATCACGCTATAACGTCCCTACTGCTTGCTTTGTATGATATGCCAGGATGCTGACCAAGCCCCATAGCTGTTGAGGTTTAATGGGCAGCTGGAGTACATAGTGGTTAAGAGTCTGGATTCAGGAATGTAACGTTTGTTAGAATGCTTGGCTCTGACCTTGGGCAAGTTCCTTTACCTCTTTAAGAATTAGTCTCCTAATCTGTAAAATGATGATAAAAATAGTACCTACCAACATGGTTTGTTGGAAACATTAACTACCATATAAGGGAAAGTAGTAATTGCTCAACAAATGTTAATTCTTTATTATTGTTGTTTAAGACTTGCTGGTGAAGCTAGACACAACTTTTGGTTCTACACAGTAGCTAGGATTGTGAGAGCCCAGATAATAAAAAAGAAAGACTCAGAAAAATTCTAGAGTCTCTTCCCATATGACTTATGAACATTTAATTCCAGAAAGCTTAGTTTGATAACTTAGAGATTGTCTGTTCTCTAGTCACTGCTCTAAAACCTGGTGAAATATTTGCTTTTTAAAACAAGAATTCTGGCAGTTCCTGCTCATTTTCCTATACTTGCAATCTGGTGATCTAATGTAACTTGAGGTGTTATTTCTAAGGGGCCTAAGTTGATAATTCTTTGAATTTCTAGTTAGAAATTAAATATTTTTTGATATTGAAACTATACTCCCTACCCCAAATTGATGAATAAAAATTATACTAGTTACAATATATATAGCTATGTACTAATATAGTATTATGTATACTCATCATATAATATTTAGATAGTTAACCCCTAGCTTCTTTTGTTGTTGCAGTTTTTAAAAAGTACTAAGATTTAGAAAGTAGTATCATCAGCAATGACTTCTATGCTAGGAATTAAGCATTCAGAATGTCTCAGAGAACTGAGACAAAGCCATTTCTGAATTCCAAAGGAAAAACATATTGAATTAAAACAGCCCATGTATTGCGGTTGGGTAACCTGTCCCAGGCTATGTTTAATGCAGGGATTGGGTTGCAGCTTTTATGTGCAGATTCTTGAAGGAAAGGATCTGATTTTCCACTCTCAGCAGCATTTGTTAAAGCAAAAAAGCTGTTTAGGAAACCCTGAGGTTTGAATTCAGCGTCCAGTAACTAGGTCTCTAAAAACCAGCTATTGGCTTAGAGGCTGGGCACAGGGCCAACATTTGGATTCCAAACCAGCCTCAGATATCTGTTGATAGGTTTTTTCTTTTTTCTTTGTGTGACAGAAAGATGACGTACATGAACGTTGAATTATGTTCTTCAGTAGAGATCAAACCTCTGTCCTAAATAAATTGACGCCGTAATACAAAGTGGGATGTGAAGAGAACAAGGAGATGGTACCTTTGATCTTCACCCCTCTGCCGTGCTTCCTTTGCGCCTCAGTTTCCTCCAAGGCTTGTTATATTGGGTTGGCCAAAAAGTTCGCTTAGGTTTTTCCATCAAGATGTTATTTTTTGGCCAACCCAATACATTAGGTCTCAAGCACCAGATGAGGAGTTTGTTTATTCGGTTGTGGAAAAGGTGTTGGAAAGAAAGAACAGAATGGTTGTGCCGAAAGCATCCATAGAGATCTTCTAAACTAGACCAGGTTTACCATTTTATAGGAGAGGAAACTGAGGGATAGCTAGAGGCTGGGTAGGATACCTCTCATGTCTCCTCCCAGCTCCTCTCCATGCAACTGTCTTGTAAAATCCCTGCCACTCAGCCTCAGTTGTCCCTGGACACTTACCCTTCAGTCTGAACTCAAGCCTGAGTCTCTGCTTGTATTTTCGTCTAGCAGTGGAATATCTTTCACTAAGTAGTTCCATATGGAGCTGAAGCAGAAAATAATGGGTATTAAAAAAAAGTCCTACACCCTGGAGGCTGGTTTAGTTTTAAAACCCTTGAGTAGGTTTAATTTTAAACCCCCCCTGTCTTGGGGATCAGAGATATCCTGGGACTTAACAGGCTTCCTATTTCCTCCCTGGGGCACCCAGAAGCAGACTATTTTTCTTAGTTTATGCTTGAATTGAATATTTGGCTCACTAGAAGCATCTCTACCCAAAGCAACTATTCTGTTTCAGGCTGTGTTTATAGTTGAGGCCTCACCCTTGAGAATTCCTTAACTCAGACTGTTTCAAGGGATTGAAATCCTGCACCTTCCTCCCACCCCACCACTCCCTCTATTCCTCACTTCCATCCCTTTCGACTCACTGAAGTCCTCCACTCTGGCCAGAAAATTCTTCTATTCTCACATGCTCTTCATACATTCACTTTGCACCACACACACTTTTTCTTTTATTTCTACTGTTGTTATTGTATTGTTTTTGAAAATAATGTTTAAAACAAAGGGAAAAAGTCTTAGAGGGCAGGACTAGAACTCTTAAGTCTGCCTTACTGTAACTAATAAGTTTCAATAATATAAATCCCAGTAGGGAATTAGAAATGGGATAACCATAGTATGCCAGGAAAGTAAACATTTCTCTCTTAATTGTAGGAACACTCTTATAGGACATTGAGGAGGAGAGAAATTAATGAAAAAGATCATCACTTCTGGCCCCTACATTTCTGCCCCTTTACTGCAAATGTTGCTAAACCAGAAAGGTTGGCAGCGTGCTGAATAACCCACCTGTTCATTCCCCATTACAATCTTCACCAGTTTCTGTATGATTTGCTTCCTAAATATCTCTTGAAACCATTCCATTCTCTGCCCCCACTGTCACTATTTTGGTTCAGACTGTCCTATCTCTTGCTTACAGCTTTGAAATGGCCTCCTAACTGGTCTTTCTGCTCTGGTAGTAACCCTGCCACTTCTAACCCCTTCTCCTCACCCTCTTACAGATTTATATATGTAACATATCATAGTCCATCCCACTCTCACTTAAAACTTTTTGCTACTCCTAATTGCACTCAGGGCAGAACCCAGATTTCTCAGCAAGGTCTATGAGTTACTCCTTGCTTCTCCAGTCTAGTCTCCCCATCCTCCTAATACACTGCGTGCTCCAGCAATACTCAACAGTTTGTAAATTTCCCTACTGCTTCTCTCTGTACTTTTACACATGTTGAACTGTCTCTGCCTTCCTGGAAGGAGACCTCCTTCTCCCTTCCTCATTATTTGCTTTTACCCATCAGTCTCAGTTTATTATCTCCTCTGTGATACCTACTGTGATCTGCTGTGGCGGATCTGTGTACTTTCCTCTAAGCTTTGTTCTTAAATCTGCGGTTGCATCTGGGGTTGTAATGTCATTATTTGTGATCTCAAATGTTTTGAGATCAAGGTTATTGTCTTATTCAAAATTTTGTACCTAGCTCATAGAAGAATATATTTCATTCATTCTTTATGAATGAGTATATATTCATTCATAAATATATGTTGAACTTAGGAAAAGGGTGATAAGAGGGAATTCCCTGGTTCACTGATGTGGCCCAGGTTCAGTTTCTGGTTGGGGAACTAAGATCCTACACACTGCACGATGTGGCCAAAAAAAAAGTGATGAGAAATCAGCTATTTTCTTGTTCATGAAATTCTTGATCATTGGATCCTATCTTGCCTTTTTATCCCCAGCTTCCAGAATGGAGTTTGACTTCTAGAAAATGACTTACTGAATGATTAAATATATGTCAAGCCTCTGCGCCTTTAGATACATTGGTCCCTGTTGGCTCAAAAAACCCACTCACCTCCCTTCTTTGTTCTGACTCCATGGGAAACAGTATGGCAAAATCAGTCAAGAGCCCCAGCTTCAGAGTCAGCCAGGCTTCAGTTCACTCCTGGCTTTGTTGTTTACCAACAGCATAGCCTTGTTTCAGTTTTCTGTTCTGTAAAACGTGCGTGATAATATCTATTCTGAGCAGTTGGGGCAGGGGGAATTAAATAAGACAATATGTTTAAAACACTGAACAGGATGCCTAGTACATGGTAAGGGCTCAATAAGTAGTAGCTATCAATATTTTAACCAGTCCTTCCAACTCAGATTAGGTGCCGTATCCTCTGTAAAGTCCTCCCTTACACCGTCTAACTCCCACCTGCGTCAGGTGCCCTGCTTACAGATTGCCAGAGCATTTCATAGCCACCGTTATCGTAATTAATTCAACAATGTTTTTTAAGCTTCTATCAGATTCTAAGTTTTGATTATAGAATAATGAAAGAAAAAAAGATTTTCTTATCTGTAACCTCCTTGAGAGCTCCACCCTCTCTTGCCTTTGAGTCTTGAGCATCTAGCATGATGCCTGACATATAGTGATGGACCAATGGAGACCGACTTGAAGGAACAAATGAGTGAACCTACTTTTGTTGTGTTGATAGTTTTCATCCTCTTTGTTCGTGTTGCTTAGAATATTACATGAGTCTCAAGGGGTTCAGCATTTCATTTTTAGCTACTCTAAATGTGCCTTCACTTGGTAGAGCGCTTGTATCAGTGGGTGAGGTCATTCTACCCCTCTCTTTCAGATTCTATCACAAGGTGCTATCTTTACATGAAGATTCAGCAACCCCTGTGTCTAACCCTCTGCTTGCATTTACTCTCATCAAACGCCTACAGTCTGACTGGAAGAATGTGGTACATAGTCTGGAGGCCAGTGAGAACATCCGAGGTAATGAGGAGGAGGGCTGGAGGGTAAGAGAAGATTCTATCTCCTGACTCAGTGGAAAGGAGAGAGATTCTGATGGGATGTGATGAAGGATAATAAAGTGGGTAGGTATTACTTGATCTCCTTAGCTCTGTTACAAAGAACTAGGTTCTTTTGTTAATATGTTTATGCAATTATAATTATAAAGCAATTTTGTATCCATTATCTCATTTTTTTAAAAATACTTTTTTGGCTAAACTGCATGGCATGTGGGATCTTAGTTCCCTGACTAGGGAGTGAACCCGTGTCCCCTGCAGTGGAAGCATGGAGTCATTACTGCTAGACTGCCGGGGAAGTGTCTCCATTATCTCATTTCATCTTCACTCCAATCCTGTGAAGAACTATAGGTTATATCATCCCATTTACACATGTGTAAAAGTGATGTTGTCTATTAATTTCTGTTTTATTAAGTTGCCACTACAGTGTTATCTGTAGTAAGATCACTTTCCTAATTTACTCTACTTTGTACTTGAAAGGCTTCCCCTGGGGCTCAGCTAGTAAAGAATCTGCCTGCAATGCCGGAGACCTGGGTTTGATCCCTGGGTTGGGAAGATCCACTGGAGAAGGGAAAGGCTAACCCACTCCAGTATTCTGGCCTGGAGAATTCCATGGACTGTATAGTCCACGGGGTCGCAAAGAGTCGCATGCGACTGAGTGACTTTCATTTTCATAATTGAAGAAGTTTGTCGACTTTGGGGAAGTTAAGAAGAAGAAAAGTTTTCCCCTCAAAAGGCAAGACTCCCGGAGACAGACAGAACGGAACAACATGATAAAGATGCTTAGTTTTTACTCTGAAATGTTTATTCCTCATTCAGAAGATTTTATTACCCTGGGAACAAAATCAGATAAAACATTATCTTTGCTCATGAAAATATTACGAGCTTAGTGATTATAGTAATTAAGGTGATGATGCCTTGCTGTATCAAATGCTCACCGCCTGTTTTTTGAGTGATGGATTGATGCTTTCGTGACCTCCACAGCTCTCAAGGATGGTTATGAGAGGGTGGAGCAGGACCTGCCAGCCTTTGAGGACCTCGAGGGAGCAGCAAGGGCCCTGATGCGGCTGCAGGACGTGTACATGCTCAATGTGAAGGGACTTGCCCGAGGCGTCTTCCAGAGAGTCACAGGCTCTGCTGTCACTGACTTGTATAGTCCCAGGCGACTTTTCTCCCTCACCGGGGATGACTGCTTCCAAGTTGGCAAGGTAATGGTATTCAGAGAGAGGGCAGATTGCTCAGCTTTCTTTCTAGGGGATAAAATCACTCTACTCTGATGGTGGTTGTTAATACATATTTCTAATCCTGCCAGCAAAACTGGAAGTTGGGCATTATCTCCATTTTCAGATAAGATGAAGAAACTGAGGTTCAGAGAGGGTAAATGACTTGCCTAAGGTTACACAAGTTTAAGTAGAACTAAATTTTGAACCTGTGTCTTTTAACTCGGAATCCCATGCTGTCTCCATAATAGCTGGGGTGATCACATACTTAAGACACTCTTGAGAGTGAAGGAAGTGTTATTAGCCAGGCTGACAGACATAAAATGGGACTATCTTGGGCAAAATGGCCCTTTGGTCACCATAACCATAGCACTCCACCAGTAGATGGACAGCCAAGTGGAAAGGAGAAGCAAGGTCAAAGGATGCAGGAATAGAAAGGAGATGGTGATGTGAAGGTAAGATCATGGAAACTCAGCCTCCTGGGACTTTATGAAATCCCTTGCAACATTTCCTAGCCACTTAGAGATACTAAATTAAAGTAGTGCCAAAAAACAAACCATTTGGGAATTCCCTGGTGATCCAGTGGTTAGGACTCCATGCTTCCACTGCAAAGGGCATGAGTTCAATCCCTGGTCAGGGAACTAAGATCCCACAAGCCAAGTGATGCAGCCAGAACTAACCCCACTTTGCTATAAAATTGAGAAAATAGACTTTAGGAACCTTCCATATGAGATATTTAACTGATCTTTGTTCAGAAGTTTTGAGTACACTTGAGGTTATTTTACAATATACTCTTTGTTAGCTTTGCCCAGGAAGTAATGGAGTAAATCCTTTTTAATTTTGAAGATGCATACTGCAGGAAAGTGAATTTTCACCAGCCCCTGCAGTATTTGTTAGCCAATCTGAGAGTGGGCCTCTTGTGTCTAAATCCAAGTTTTGAGACTACATCCTCCAAATTAATACAGAGTGGGTTGCCCTAAGCCTCTCCATATATAACTTTTCCTCTTCTGAGATCCTAATAGAATCAAGCTCAATCATCATGTTCATGGCTAATTTAAAATGAAGTCAGTTAAAACAGTTCCATGTATGGTACCAATATATGCTTCCTTAGTGAGGCTTTTCTGAGACTAAAACCATATGTTGAAAATTCAGTTAAGTCATTTCCTGAAAGTCTCACTGACAATCATCATTTCTGTATTTACTTATTTTGAAAAATAAAACATTTCAAATATAAGAAAAGTACACATAATATAAGCAATTTTATCTATAATTGAGATGAAATATATGTTCAAATTTTGCTGTATTTGTTTCAGATTTTTTTTCCAGATTTTTAAAAAAGAATGTAAAGATAGCCAAACACCCACTCCTTTTCCTTCTCACCACCCCAACCCTTTGTATTCTCCCCTTGCCCAGGTACCGAGCGACCACTGTCCTGAACCAAATAGTAAGTGCTCTTGAGTCACTTAGCACCTTGTATCTGTGACATTTTATCCATGTTGCTGCATTTATCAGTTCAGTTCAGTCGCTCAGTCATGTCCAACTCTTTGCGACGCCATGGACTGCAGCATTTATCAGTAGTTCATTCCTTTCTGTTGCTGAATAGTATTCTGTTGTTTGAATACACCACAAGCTGTTTATCAGTCTCATGCTGATGGATTCTTAGATCTGTCTCCAGCATCAGCTGGAATAATGCTGCTGCTTTATTGATGTGTCTTTCTGTGGACATTTGTGTTCACTTCTCTTGGTTAAATACCTGGGTTGAAGAATGAACGTGGATAATTATTAACATGTAGACAAGTCTGTTTTATCTACATGCCCTCAATTCCCTCCTCTGTTGATTATTTTAAAGATCAGTCTTTTCTTCTGAAATGCTTAATTGTCTAGTTCTTCTGTTCCACTGTTGTGTCAGTTGACTCTTGCTCATGGTCTGTTATGTCCTGACACAGTTTATCATGTTTGATTGTGAGCTTATTTTTAGCAGGATTCCTCTCCTACCCGCCAAATAGAGACTTTCTGCCCAGAATTGTGGGAATATCCCTTCATAGCGTTTTGGGTTTTCTTCTTTCAGGTACTCTGTGATATCACTAGCCTTAGAGTCCTTTCTTTTTCCCCCTCTACATTACATCCCCACGACTTATTTATTTTATAACTGGAAGTTAATACCCTTTGACCCCCATCATTCATTTCACCAACCCCCTACCCTGGCCTCTGGCAAGCAATCCGGTTCCTGTATTTACGGGCTTGGGGGTTTTTGTTTCTGCTTTTTTTGTTTAAGATTGTATATGTAAGTGAAATCATATGGTATTTGTCTTTCTCTGTCTTATTTCATTTAGCATAATGCTTCAAGGTACATCCATGTTGTCACAAATGGCAAGATTTCATTCTTTTTAATGGTTGAATTATATGTATGTGTGTGTGTGTGTATCATTTTATTCATTCATTCATCTATTGATGGACACTTAAGTTGTTTCCATTATCTATTTCTCTGAATTGAAACCAGACAGAAACAAACCAACTTTCTTATCTCCTTGTGGCAGTGGATAGATTATTTTTCTGGTCAATTCTTTCCCTTAAAGTGTAGTTTTTCATGGGTTTGAATTTTATGAGTGTGTCTTAAATCCAGTTTTTAAGTTTTTTGAGGTCTACAAAGGCTCATGTACTGTCCTCCTGTGGGTATTATAACCTCAGATTACTAAGTACGGAGGTTACTAGGACTAACACCCACCCCATCCCAGGCAGCTTTAGCATCTGCTCATCAGCTTGTTACTTGGATTTTCAGCTTCTCTTTTATTTCTGGTACTTGGATATTTCCCAATCTTTCTAGAAAATGTATGATTAAATACTTTTTATATTTTATTCAAAATTTCTAAGTCTTTGTGATTAGGGATGGATTCCAGTTACCTGTCTGCCATGTTGCTAAGACTTAAAGTTCCTCATAGAAATCTTAATTAAATAAATTGTTAACTTAGCAGGAAAAGTTCAGTCATTTTTTGGTTATTCTTCAAATTAATGTTTTTCAAATAGGAAACTTAAGGACCAGAAAGATAACACAGCAGGCTAATGGCAGATGGGGGATAGGAATGAACTTGCTGTTTGGGCAGCAGAATTGCAGTATCTCCAGGTTCTGCTGTTTTTCTGCCTGTGGGGAATTATGCCTAAATTAGATCATTTTGCAAGAGGCCTTCCAAATCTGTGACTCTATAATTCCATGCTGTTTCTGACATCAATTTCCAGGAAATTCCACCTGCAGGTCTGGTATTCTAGTTAACTGTAAGCTCTTAGGAGACAGGAGCTATGTCTAGTACATGTTGCCATAGTCCCCATTTTCTGACATTTAACGAGCCATGAGAGCTATTCACTGAGCTCTCATAGCATTCCAGTGTCCACCTTCATTAAGGTGTCTAATGCATTGTATCACAATTACTGGTTTACTCATGTGCCCCTTGGTTGATTGCAAGCTTTTTAAGGCAGGAATCTCCATGTACATTATAAACACGGTAAATATTAAATAAATGCATTTAATTCATTAGTCACATTGCTCCCAACGATATCTTCCTAAAAACATGACAGTCACAACTCTAATTAGTGAAGCCCATATAGCCTTTTTATGTTTATTCCCTGCTTCGCTTTGCCTTAGACTATAATCACAATACTACTTGAACATTCTTGATTTTGGCTTCTGTTTCTACCATTCCCTCATCATAAAATGCCCTTCATCCCAATCTCTGCTCATTGAAATTCTTTTCCCTGTTTAAGGAAGATTCAGATGGCATTTTTTTCTTAAATTCTATATTTTTTTAATTAAATTAATTAATTAAATTAAATTCTAAATTTTTTTCTTAAATTCTATATTTTTTATTGGAGTATAACGTCCATGGTAGCTCAGATGGTAAAGAGTCTGCCTACGATGTGGGAGGCCCAGGTTCAATCCCTGGGTTGGGAATATCCTCTGGAGAAGGAAATGGCAACCCACTCCAGGACTCTTGCCTGGAAAACCCATGGGGTCGCAAAGAGTCAGACACGACTGAGCGACTTCACTTTATTGGAGTATGGTTGATTTACAGTGTTGTGCCATTTTCTTCTGTACAGCAAATGAATCAGTTACACTTACATATATCCATTCTTCAGGCGGCACTTCTTCCATGAAGCTTGCTGAAATTCTCAAGTCTCCTCCTTTCTTTATGCCTCCACAGCACGTCATACATACTTCTTTCAAGTAATTGAGCCATTCTGCTCAGTATTCTAGTTAATTCGGTTCGTATTTCTCACCTCCCATTTTTGGCTGTGCTGGGTCTTTGCTGCTGCACCTGGGCTCTCTCTAGCTGTGACAAGTGGGGGCTACTCTCTAGCGGTGACAAGTGGGGGCTCTCTCTAGCGGTGACAAGTGGGGGCTCTCTCTAGCTGTGACAAATGGGGGCTACTCTCTAGTTGTGACAAGTGGGGGCTACTCTCTAGTTGCGGCGGCAGAGCCCTCATTGCAATGGCCTCCCAGGTGGTGCAGTGGTGAAGAATGTGCCCGCCAATACAGGAGGTTCTATCCCTGGGTCAGGAAGATCCCCTGGAGTAGGAAATGGCAACCCACCCTGGTATTCTTGCCTGGAAAATTCCATGGACAGAGAAGACCGGTGGGCTGCAGCCCACGGGGTCGCAAAGAATCTGACACGACTGAGCACACATACACCCTTGTTGCAAAGCATGGGCCCTAGGGCATGTGGGCCTCAGTAGTTGCAGCTTACGGGCTCCAGAGCATGGACTTGGCAGTTCTGGCGCATAGGCGCAGCTGCTCCTCAACATGTGGAGACCTCCCAGACCAGGGACTGGGGCGTGTCCCCTGCATTGGCAGGGTGGTTCTTAACCACTGGACTACCAAGGAAGTACAATATAAATTTTTTAAATGTGAGAATACTTCAGTATTCTCCACACCTA
The DNA here is from genome assembly GCF_029378745.1 of Bos indicus. NCBI lineage: Eukaryota > Metazoa > Chordata > Mammalia > Artiodactyla > Bovidae > Bos > Bos indicus. Next base: position 54,130,764 of record NC_091774.1, on the reverse strand, counting down.
GTTACATTGTCTTGTATATAATAGATGCTTAGCATATTTAACTTAAATGAGTTGGAAAGAAAACTTGCCTTCCTGGGTTTCAAAGGCCCCTCACATTTTTGCATTGTTATTTTCTTGCTCTACCTGTGGACTCAACTTTAGTGATGGTACTTATGTTCCCTGCAGGTGGCCTATGACATGGGGGATTACTACCATGCCATTCCATGGCTGGAGGAGGCCGTCAGTCTCTTCCGAGGCTCTTATGGAGAATGGAAGACAGAGGATGAGGCAAGTCTTGAGGATGCCTTGGATCACCTGGCCTTCGCCTATTTCCAGGTAGGGGAGTAAGCAAGAGACCCACTCCTTTCATCACAGTAAGCATAATGCTTTATATCTGCTTTACCACTTTTTCAGCATTTTCATGTCTCTTAATTTATTTCATCTTCCCAATAGGACTGAATGTGTCAGGCAGGGCAGTTGTTTTATTATTTCCATATTTCTCATGTGAGTAAACTGAATCTCCAAAGAATTCCTAACTTGTTACAAAGTTCACAGAGGTCAGATTAGAGCCTGAGTCTATTTCTTCCTCAGTACTCTTTCCAATGCGCTGACTACTTTAAAATCATCATCTCCAATGTAGGAGGCGGTTTCTCACCTGTATCAGCAGCAGCTGCATTTACAAATGTTTAGTGGCTTCATAGTCAATGCAGGTCACTCTTTTGCACTCTCAACAATTCATAACTCTTGCCATGATATTGCCAATGTCAAGGAAGAAGTTTGATTGTTATCTTCTCCCATCTGCTGTCAAGTCCAACTGTGACGTGAATCATGTCCAGATACAGAGCTGGTGTCATTGGTCCAGAGCATCAGCTCATTGCCTCCTGTAGGTGTTGTTTTTCATTGGCACCATTGACCTGTGATCTGTTGGAAAGCTCATTTCGCTTCTTGTGGGAGCTGCCATCCTAACCCCACGTCCGCCAGAGTTGTACAGTCTTTAAGAATAGGCTGGAAAAATCACTACAGAGTCAGTTCCCTAGGGTGTCCAAAACTAATAAACCATTTCTGCTCCACACATTCCTTTTTCTTTCCCCCTTTTCCTGAGAAAGAGAGGAGGATGTGGGTGGTCCAAACCTGTGTTTTGCTGCCAGAACAGATTTATTCTCAGTGCTGCAAATGGCCCTTTTCTTCTCATAGAAGTTCCTGGCTCTTTGATGTAAAACTTTCCAGGGTGCTTTTCCTATCTCTCTTGCTTAATTGCTATTAAAGCTGAAATAGAGTCACTGTGATGCAATAAAGGGTGAGAAGTAATTGAATTTTAATAGAAGGAAATGGAGAATTGATATGGAGACTCAGAGAAGATAAACTAAAGCAGCCCATTCTGAAAGATAGAGTTTTAGAAACAATGTCTAATAGTTTTGGGGTTTTTTCCCCTATGGTAACTTAGATTTCTCCTCTTCTCACTTGGAAACTCTCCCATTCTACAGTTGTGCTTTGTCTGGAAAATATTATTCATCTTACCAGGTGTAGCTCAAATGTCTCCTATTTTGTGAAGCCTTCTTTAATTCTCTTTAGACCCCTCAGATTCTCCTTCTTTGTGCCCTTATAGTGTGTGTGTGTGTTTATGCCACAATAATAAAACACATTGGCATTGTCTTATAGGCGATTTCTGGTCCCCTTTTTACCACTAGTAAATTAGGGATAAATGTTCCTCATGGATTTTTCATTATCATATAAAATTATGTATCTATATACACCACAAAAAGTATAATACATCATATTATATGTAGTACTATCATTTAATACATTTTCAGGATATGTTTTAGTAAAAAATCATTTCAGTAACTACAAATAATGAGAAACTGTGTGTAGTAACTAAACTCTAGGCTCTGAAGTCAGGCAGACCTAGGTTCAAGTTCTGTGAAAACTTGGGTAACTTACTTAACCTCCCTAGACTTTAATTTTCTTTCTTTTTGCTTTAAAGCTTCAGTTTTCCTCTATGATCAGACTTTTCTTCTTTCTACTTTTTTTAAAAAAATACTTATTTACTTTTATTTATGTGTTTATTTGGCTGCATTGGGTTTTAATTGCTGGACTTGGGATCTTTGGTGCACAGGTTCAGTAGTTGAGGCCTGTGGGCTTAGTTGCTCTGCAGCATGTGGGATCTTAGATCCCCGACAAGGGATTGAACTTGTGTCCCCTGCACTGGAAGGCAGATTCTTAACCACTGGACCACCAGGGAAGTCCCTAATTTTCTTATCTTTAAAGGGGAATAATAATGATAATGTGGGAGTGTGGAAATAATTTTCCCTGTAACCTTCTGAGTTTTTGGCTGAGCCCTCCCTGTAATATAAGACAGATTAATAAGAGGAACAATAAACGTAAGTTAACCAACATGTATACCTCCTGTAGACATGGGAGATATTGGGGGGCAGGGGATGAGTAACTCTCTGAGAGGATCTAAACCTTCATCTTAAATATGATGCATCCAGCTAAAGACAAAAGAAGGAAAGGTATTGGGGGGGCCAGTTCTGGGAGGTGACCAGACCAAGCAAGCAAGAGTAAGGCTGTTAGGTACCAATAGATTTAGGGTGCCTTCTCCATTGGTAAGATTTTCTTCTGATGTAGAGTCATCCTTCTCTTTCAGGTACATGGGGGAGATAACCTTCACAAAAGGAGATTTCCATTGTAAATATAAATTTCCCTTATGAAAGCATAGCTTCTACTCTGGTTTAAAAAACTTCTCTGATGTTTCTCAAAATAATTAGCTCAAAATAATCCTTATGCCAAAGAAGCATATTTGAGGATGGCATATTCTGCTCCCCTTTGTTGACTTAAAAAAATGCACAGTGTGAGAGTTGTGCATCAGGTTTTATTTGGGGCAAAATGAGGACTGTAGCCCAGGAGACAGCACCTCAGATAGCTCTGAGAAACTGTTTCAAAGAGGTTAGGGGGAAGGTCAGTATATATGTGATTTTAGTGAAAGGGGAGTGCATGCAATCAAACACATATTTTTTTTTTTTGCAGAAGGTTTCTGTTAGTCTTGAGGAGCAGTTGTCACCATGAAAAGTTTTAGTGCTTTTCTAGATATGAGGAAATACAAGAATTGGGCTTATAAAATCAGCTTCTGAAAATATCTAACTGTATGAAGACCTGTTCTGCCTTTGCACAGAGTGCCTCATTTATGCTCTCCACCCTGAACTATTTTCAGGGGGGTGTTGAAAGCCAGCAGCTGCAGCAGCTCGTGATTTAATCCTTGTGGATATAGATGGAAGTTCTCATGGCAAGTGCCAGTTTGTAGTTGGCAGTCATCTCAAAGGGCCGGCATGAGGATTAAGTGAGCTAATATACGTAAAGCCCTTAACCCAATTCATAGCACATATGTTCTCAATAAATGTAAGCTATCTTTACAGTATACACAAGTGTGTGTTCTCCTTTTTCATTGAACATTATTTACTATACACATTTCCAGAGAAATTTAACTGGGATATCAAAAGTAGCTCTAACTGTTCTTGATAAAACATAATTTTATCTCCTGATAAAGCCCTTGAGTTTTAAAAATATATAAAATTAATATTTTAGCTTTCTTCATCTCAAAGGGTTTGAAAATCTATAACCCTGAGTTAATATCTGACATTATAAGATATTAATAGATTAATTAATTACACATCTGTTAAGTACAGAACAGAATAATTCATAATATTAATTAGAAACAATCTATATGCCTAACAGTGGTGGAATGGTTAGATTGTCTGTGATGGAGCTTCTGGATGGAATGATATGCAGCCATTAAAAATGCTATCTCTCTTGTACACACATGTTCATAGCAGCACTGTTCACAACCGCCAGTAGGTGGGAAGCTTTCCAAGTATCCATCAGTGGGTGAATGGACAAGAAAAAGAAGGAAATTCTAACACATGCTACCACGTAAATGAAACTTGAGGACATCATGCTAAGTGAAACAAGTCACAAAAAGACCAGTATAGTTTGATTCCATTTATATGAGATTTCTAGAAGAGTCAAATTTATAAAGACAGAAAGTAAAGTGATGGTTACCAGGGGCAGACGGGGAGGAGATAATTGGGAGTTGTTAATGAGTAGAGTTTCAGTTTTGCAAGATGAGAAAACTCTGGAGGTCATTTGTACAACAGTGTGAATATATTTAGTACTACTGACCCGTACACTTGGAAATGATTAAGATGGTAAATTTATGTTTACCACAGTGAAAAGTACTAATTAAAAAATGCTGTTTCTGAGGACTATGTAAAAATATAGAAAGTACTCCTGATTACACTGTAGAGGGAAACAATCAGAATATGAAAATGTGTAATAAATATGACTGTAACTGTGTACACACTATGTATTATTCCAAAGTTTTTGAAATGCCTGGGTTTCAGTGGAACCTTTACTCCCATTTCTCATATGTTTTATAGTGTCCTTCTTCTTGCTTTTATCATTAAAAATGCATTTTTTTTAACATGCAAAAGTGAAATGATCAGAAGGACATACAGGTCTAGTGACTTATCATCATTTTGCAGCACCCAGAGCTGGATGACAGCCCACCCGCCCCGAGTGCTGTTCCCCAGGCTTGTCTGGAAAGCCTGTGTGTGCTTTCAGCCATGTGTAGTCCAAGGTTGAATGGCTGCAGGGAGAGCCATTGCTATGCAGTGGGAATGGTTCAGGTTTAGCTCTTCCTTTTTCTTCCCCTCACTAACTTTGTGGATTCTCAGAAGTGCTGAACCTGGAGAACACATCATATTCTTAGTAGGATTGTTGCAGTTCCATATTAACGTTTACTAATAAAATATACCAAAACAACAACACCCTACAATTATATGGTTTTGCATGCTTTGAAAGATTTGAGGGAATTTTAAGAAAGTTTATTTTCACTTATTTTTCTCCCTTCCCTGGTAAGGGTGGTAATAAGTCATTTGTAAATGAGGAAACTGAGGAGAGCTGATTTGCATCAGGGCTGCAAATCCTGAATTAGGACAGAGAATCTCTACATTTTAGTCTGCAGCTCATTTCAGTGAGTCTTACTATCTACTATTGGTAAGCTTATTTTAGAGTTTTTTTTAATCCATTTAATGATTCATTAGGGGAGATATCCTCAGCGCCGTTAACTCACTCTTTTCCTTTTCTTTCCTTTTTTACAGGCAGGAAATGTTTTGTGTGCCCTCAACCTTTCCCGGGAGTTTCTTCTGTACAGTACGTAACCATAAAAGATAACCACAGGTCAGACCTGTGGGAAATCCCTCTTGCTCTTGGCCTTTCATCCCTGCAAATGAAGTATAGCTGTCTGTTTTTATTTTTCAAATCTCATAATCCAAGGCACATTTCTAATTTTTGATTAAATCTTAACATACTGTTCAGTGCACCAGGGGGAGTTTTTAAGTTCATTGGAAGTGCTAAGAAAAAGATACCAGCGTGTGCCTTCCTCCTCCACCCCTATTGAGTCATATGTATTAGTGTTGCTTCAGTGGGGAACAAGTCCTAGGTTGGGAGCCAATTTCTTCAGGGACATTCAAAGATCCAGGTTTTGGGAATAGACCTGGGAATGAGTGCAATCAATGAGAGCTGTGTGTGCAAGAAGGAGAGCGACTCAGCAGGGTTGTTCACTTTGGCTGCTAACAGAAAGATAGCAATTCTTCTCTTTATACTGGAGCTCACTTTGCTATGCAAGCCTCCTGCCCAGCTGGCCACAGAGTTCAGCTTCAACCCTCTCAAGCAGCGTTTCACCAGAGTTAAACTGGGGGAGAGATTTGCTAGCTTAACTCTGCTTAGATATTTTTACTTAAAATTTTGGTGGTAGAGGGCTTCCCAGGTTTTCTTTTAATAAGATGGATACTAAAAGATAGGTACATGTTACAGATATGTGTATTTACAGATATGTATATGTATCAGATATGTTAAGATATGTAATAACCATTCACAAAATTAGGTTGGCCAAAAAGGTCGTTAAAACACCAAACTTTTTGGCCAACCCAGTATTTATGATGTATTTCCTGTAGGACTTCACAAAAATATGTATGACTTTTTAATGAATCCATTTAGTAATGTTATTCCTTTCTGATAGTTTGGCAAACAGTAGGATAAGGCAGTAGCTGTGTGGTCTGGAAACATGTGGACAGTTAGTGGTACAGACAAAGTGATAACCCAGCCCCTCTATTTTTTGTGCTTGAACTATTAAAATCTCTGCATATCCCAGAGAACGTAAATTGTGCACTATTAAAGGTGAATAAGTAGACACAGCAAATTAAAATTCCTTGTTCCATAAATGGTCTCGCAATATTTTCATTGGTATTTTGGGCCCAATGTTTCTATTCTTTCAAACTTTATTTCTCCTTTGGTTAAAAAAAGGATGATAATTTCTGTCCCCTCATTGGCCAGAATGATGGTAACGGTGGAAGTGTTAGAAACACATTGAGCTCCTCAGAGAAAGATGCTTTGTGACCCTTACAGCAATGGAGCGCCTCCTTCCGAGATGCACTGAGATAATGCAGAGGCTAGCTGGCCATGGGTAGCTGCCAACTCACGGCGGATCTGCACCTAAAGTGGATACAAACAAGACACAAGATCCCTGTCGGGACCTTGGCTAGAACCAAAGTCTAGAACACCTTTGTCCCATACTGCTCTGTTGTGTCTAGGCCAGGCAGGCATTCTGAGGAATCTAGTAGAGTTGGGAATAGTTTAGCTTCCAGTTCTCAAGGGAAGAATAGAGCGAGTCTCTTTGCGGTAGGCTTTGGCTCTCTGGACTTCTCTTTCATAGCACTTTCTTGTTGTGTTTTGTTGTAAGTAGTCAATGTGTCTTTTCTCTGATAGACTCTAAACTCTGAGAGTTTAGCCTCTAGCACAATGTCTGGTACATGTTCACTGGAAAGTTACTGAGTGGACGGGTGAATGAATGATTGAAGCTTCTTTCCTAAACATAAAACTGACCATCACACTATCCTGCAGCCCCATCCTCATGATCCCTTGGTCTAAGAGTGTTCCTTCAGGTCTACCAGGCCCTGCTTAATCCTGCTGTAGGGGTGAGGGCCTTACATCCTCCTGTGCATGGACATAGGAAGTTGTCCGGGTGCTGGTGGTGTGTAACAGTGAAGCTGCAGGAAACCTTGGCAGCACTCCCTGGGACCACTGTTTGTTAATCTGTTAATTTGTATTTTTTCCTGCTGATTTCTTCCAGGCCCAGATAATAAAAGGGTGGCCAGAAATGTCTTGAAGTATGAAAAGCTCTTGGCAGAGAGCCCTAACCAGGCTGTAGCAGAGACTGTCATGCAGAGACCCAATGTGCCCCACCTGCAGACCAGGGACACCTACGAGGGGTTATGTCAGACCCTGGGTTCCCAGGTACCACTTCTCACGGGAAGAAAAAGGGGGAACCAGTTTGGGGGATGGGAGAAAAGGTAGAATTGGGACAATTTAAAGGGAAAAACTGATGCATTAAAGAAGATAATAAAGCTCACTTGGACAATACCAGTGACTGAATTCTGAATCTCCTGAATTTCAGGCTTCTTATACTGGAGTTCCCATAAATTGGTTTCCACTTCTAGACCCTTCTTCTAAGCTGATTGTAGTCTTTCCTTTCAGCCTACTCACTACCGGATCCCCAGCCTCTACTGCTCCTATGAGACCAGTTCCAGTCCTTACCTGCTGCTCCAGCCTGTGCGGAAGGAGGTCATCCACCTGGAGCCCTATGTTGTTCTCTACCATGACTTTGTCAGTGACGCCGAGGCTCAGACGATCAGAGGGCTTGCGGAACCATGGGTGAGTGTCCAAGGCCTGCTGAGAACCTCCCTTTGTTTCTTTGCCTGACTGATGTTCAGAAGTGTGAGAACAGGCAGCCTGAACTAGATAGTTCATCTGTTCAGGACTTCAAAATACCAGCCATTCCATAAAACTAATCAGCGGTGAAAAAACTCACGGTCGTCGTTGCTTCTGGCTGAGAAAAGTACAAGGGGATTTTCTGGGGTATTCACAATGTGCTTTCAATGTCTTGTTAGGGATGTGGAGTACATGGTTGTATGTTTGTGAAAACTCAGCAAATGGTACTCTTGAGATCTATGTATATCACTGTATGTAAATTTAATCTAAAAAAATTAAAGGAAGCCCCCCATCCCCAATCATTCCATATAAGTGATAGAAGGAAAAAAAGGGTGGGAGAATTCTCTGGTGTTTCAGTGGTTAAGACTCAGCGCTTTCAATGCCTGCCTGGGGCCTGGGTTTGACTCCTAGTTGGGGAACTAAGATCCCACAAGCTGTTTGGTGTGGCCAAAAACAGAAAGAAAAAGGAAGAAAAGGGGTCAAATGACAGGGGAAAGGAGAGATTTCCTAGCACAGAAAAAGAGTGTGAAGATTATTTAGTTAAACGTCATTATTTTGTTAAAAAGAAATCTGAGGCCCGGAGAGGGAAAGAGACCTCGGGTCACATATATGGCTTGGCCCAGAATTGGAACCCAGAGGTACACTGATTGCTGCTCTGCTATTCGCCTTTATGTATCAGTTAACTTAGGCTGTTATATTTATTTGGTAATGTTGCCGGAAGTGGAGGGACCCCCTTCAGGGCCTGAAAGTGGGCTCTGGCCTAACACTCGGTAATGAATTGTCCAAGGAGATACACATGCTGACAAAGCAAGAAACTTTACTGAGAAAAGGTGCTTGAGCGGAGAGCAGGAAGGTAAGGGAGCCCAGGAGGACTGCTCTGCCGTGTGGCTCGCAGTCTTGTTATTTTTTGTGATGGGATTAATTTCCAGCTTGCCTCTGGGCAATCATTCTGACTCAGGGTCCTTCCTGGTGGTGCACACATTGCTCAGCCAAGATGGATTCCAGCAAGAAGGATTCTGGGAGGTGGTAGGACATGTGGCATCTCCATGTGAGATGAATTTTCCCAAATTCTTCCTATTGGTAGTGTCTTGTTAGTTCCGCATTCCTTATCAGAACCTCCTATTATAAAAGAACTCACACAAATGGTGCCTACAGAATAGGCAGTTACAGTTAGGGTTTCCTCTAACAGTAACAAGCAGCCCCCAAATCTCAGGGAGGACAACAGCAGTAGAGGCTGGCTTGGTCCTCACGTTATATGTCTGTCTTGTGCTGGTTGCTGCTCTGCCCCATGTTGTCCTTACTCTCGGACCCAGCCCAACAGAGCAGCCTCTGTTTGGAACATTGCCATCTCATGGGAGAGGAAAAACACAAAGATGGCAAACTACTAGCTGGCTTTTATAGCTTCTGCTTGGAAGCACCAGGCATTACTTCCATCCACATTTCCCTGCTTAAAGCAAGACATGTAGCCAACACTGCAGTCAGCTTGGTGGGTATATCTCATTCTTCCATGGAGAAGGCTCTGCAGCCACTGTGCCAAGCTTTATGTTGATGGGGAGGGGAGTTAGTCCTCCAGAAAGTATTGTTGTTATTCAGTCCCTCAGTTGTGTCCAACTCTTTGAGATCCCATGGACTGCAGCACACCAGGCTTTCCTGCCCTTAACTAATTCCTGGAGTTTGCTCAAATTCATGTCCATTGAGTAGGTGATGCCATCCAGCCATCTCATCCTCTGTCAACTCTTTCTCCTCCTGCCCTCAATCGTTCCCAGCATCAGAGTCTTCACCAGTGGGTTGGCTCTTCACATCACGTGGCCAAAGTATTGGAGCTTCAGCTTCAGCATCAGTCCTTCCAGTGAATATTCAGGACTGATTTCCTTTAGAATTGACTGGTTTGATCTCCTTGCAGTCCAGGGGACTCTCAAGAGTCTTCTCCAACACCACAGTTCAAAAGCATCAATTCTTCGGCGCTTACCCAGTCCAGTATTCTGACCTGGAGAATTCTGTGGACTGTATAGTCCATGGGGTCGCAAAGAGCTGGACACAACTGAGTGACTTTCACTTTCACTTTCCAGCCTTCTTTATGATCAACTCTCACATCCATTAATGACTACTGGAAAAATCATAGCTTTGACTAGACGGACCTTTGTTGGCAAAGTAATGTCTCTGCTTTTTAATATGATGTCTAGGTTTGTCATAGCTTTACTTCCAAGGAGCAAGCGTCTTTTAATTTCATGGCTGCAGTCACCATCTGCAGTGATTTTGGAGCCCAAAATTAAAGTCTGTCACTGTTTCCATTGTTTCCCCATCTATTTGTCATGATCTTAGTTTTTGAATGTTGAGTTTTAAGGCATTTTTTTTCAGTCTCCTCTTTCACCTTCATCAAAAGGCTTTTTAGTTCCTCTTTGCTTTCTGCCATTAGGATGGTATCATCTGCATATCTGAGGTTATTGTTATTTCTTCCAGCAATCTTGATTCCAGCTTGTGATTCATGTGGCCCAACATTTCACTTGATATACTCCATATATAATTTAAATAAGCAAGGTGACAATATATAGCTTTGACATACTCCTTTCCCTATTTGGAACCAGTCTGTTGTTCCATGTCCAGTTCTAACTGTTGCTTCTTGACCAGCATACAGGTTTCTCAGGATGCAGGTAAGATGGTCTGGTATTCCCATCTCTTTAAGAATTCTCCGCAGTTTGTTGTGATCCACACAGTCAAAGGCTTTAGCATAGTCAATGAAGCAGAAATAGATGCTTTTCTGGAATTCTCTTGCTTTTTCTATGATCCAACGAATGTTGGCAATTTGATCTGTGGTTCCTCTGCCTTTTCTAAATCCAGACTTGTATATCTGGAAGTTCTTGGTTCACATACTGTTGAAGCCTAGTTTGAAGGATTTGCACAATTGTGTGGTAGTTTGAACATTTTTTGGCATTGCCCTTCTTTAAGGTTGGAATGAAAACTGACATTTTCCAGTCCTGTGGGCACTGCTGAGTTTTCCAAATTTGCTGGCATATTAAGTGCAGCACTCAATGAAACTATGAGCCATGCTGTGTAGGGCCACCCAAGATGGATGGGTCATAATTCTGTTAAGATGTTGTCCGTTGGAGAAGGGAATGGCAAACCACTTCAGCATTCTTGCCTTGAGAACTCATGAATGTATGAAAAAACAAAAAGGTATGACACTGGAAGATGAACGCCGCAGGTCGGTAGGTGTCCAATATGCTACTGGAGAAGAGTGGAGAAGTAGTTCCAGAAAGAATGAAGAGCCTGAGTCAAAGCAAAAAACAATACCCAGTTGTGGATGTGTGTGATGGTGAAAGTAAAGTCTGATGCTATAAACAACAGTATTGCATAGGAACCTGGAATGTTAGATCCATGAATCAAGGTAAACTGGAAGTGGTCAAACAGGAGATGGCAAGAGTCAACAGCAACGTTTTCCGAATCAGGGAACTAAAATGGACAGGAATGGGTGAATTTAATTCAGATGACCATTATATCTATGACTGTGGTCAAGAATCCCTTAGAAGAAATGGAATAACCCTCAGAGTCAACAAAAGAGTTCAAAATGCAGTACTTGGGGTGTAGTCTCAAAAATGACAGAATGATCTCAGTTCATTTCCAAGGCAAACCATTCAGCATCACAGTAATCCAAGTCTGTGCCCCAACTATTAATGCCAAAGAAGCTGAACAGTTCTATAAAGACCAACAAGACTTTCTAGAACTAACACCAAAAAAAGATGTCCTTTTCCTCATAGGGTGCTGGAATGCAAAAGTAGGAAGTCAAGAGATACCTGGAGTAATAGGCAAGTTTGGCCATGGGGTACAAATGAAGCAGGGCAGAGGCTAACAGTTTGCCAAGAGAACACACTGGTCACAGCAAACACCCTCTTCCAACAATACAAGAAATGACTGTACACATAGACATCACCAAATGGTCAGTACTGAAAATCAGATTGATTATATTCTTTGTAGCCAAAGATGGAGAAGCTCTACACAGTCAGCAAAAACAAGACCTGGAGCTGACTATGACTCAGATCATCAGTTCCTTATTGAGAAATTCAGACTTGAATTGAAAAAAGTAGGGAAAACCACTAGGCCATTCAGGTATGACCTAAATGAAATCTCTTCTGATTATACAGTGAAGTGACAAAAAGATTCAAGGGATCAGATCTGATAGAGTGCCTGAAGCACTATGGACAGAGGTTCGGGACATTGTACAGAAGGTGGTGACCAGAACCATCCCCAAGAAATGCAAAGGCAAAATGGTTGTCTAAGGAGGCCTTACAAATAGCTGAGAAAAGAGAAGAGAAAGGCAAAGGAGAAAGGGAAAGATTTATCCATCTGAATGCAGAGTTTCAAAGAATATCAAGGAGAGATAAGAAAGCCTTAAGTAAACAATGCAAGGAAATAGAAGAAAACAATAGAATGGGAAAGACTAGAGATCTCTACAAGAAAATTAGAGATACCAAAGGCACATTTCAGGCAAAGATGGGCACAATAAAGGACAGAAACAGTGTGGACCTTACAGAAGTAGAAGATATTAAGAAGAGGTGACACGAATACACAGAAGAACTATACAAAAAGATCTTAATGACCTGGATAACCATGATGGTGTGATCACTCACCTAGAACCAGTCATCCTGGAGTGCGAAGTCAAGTGGGCCTTAAGAAGCATCACTATGAACAAAGCTAGTGGAGGTGACAGAATTCCAGTAAGTTATTTAAAATCCAGGAAGTGTGGCAAATATTTAGAAAGGTCATGCAGTTGACCTCACTGCTATTTAAGTATATTGCCTCTTTTCAAATGACACATAAGACAGTTTCAGAATCCCTGTGTCAAAGCAGACGTCATGGCCTTCACAGTGTGCTGTTTGCCCTGGCAGCCAGACCGTCATTCATCACTAGAACAGAGTGTGCTGTGTGCTAGATGCTGTACTGGGTTCTGGGCTGCTACACGGAGGTTAAGTATTGCTCCCTCTGATTTCAGAGCTTCCTGAAGAAGGGGAAAGAGATATTTACAATGCACTGTGATACATCCTGTAATAAGTATTGGTGTTGTGCTACAGCAGCATAAAAATGAGAACCTTCCTCCAAGGGAAAGGTAGTCAGATGAAGAGCAGATAGAGGCAGAGGGAGGAGAAAAACAGAGGCTTCCCCGTGGATGTGAGATTCATCTGAGTGAAAGGTGACAAAGAATATTCCAGGAAGACAGGCAGTCTGTGCACAGGCCTGCTGTGTGGTGTGTTCAGAGAGTAGGGGGAAGCTAGGGGCTGAAGTGGGCAGGGGTGGGTGTGGGAGGTGATGGGAGATGCAAGGTGAGACACAGTTAGGAGCTCCAGAAGTACCACGCTGGGGAGTTTGGATTTTATCCCAAAAGCCAGGGGAAGCAGTGGGACAATTTGAAATTGGAGAGCGCCCTGATCAGGCCTGCAGATTTTGAGGGAGACTTTGGCAGCAGATAGGAATTGGAGGAGAAGAATAGCAAAATAATTCCATCTAAAAGCCCTTCAGACGAATCTGGGATCTTTGTACAGAAAGTTTTTGAAGCCATTAAGCTCCCCGTGAATTGGAACGATACGTTTTCAATATCTTTGGCTTCTCAGTGAGCCAGCGGCAGCGTTTGGCCTGAAGCTCCCTTTTCCTCAGGACAACTCTGTTGCTGTGGTAACGGGACAGGCAGCCCACTTGGAGATGTTCATTTAATCCCCCGTGGCCAGGTCATCTGTCTGGCACGCACAGACCTTGCCACACTCCTTTCCCCCAGAAGTGTCTTGCCAGGATTGCTGGTCCCTGTCTCGCCTTTGGCTTACCCAGGAACAAGTCCTGGGTGTGTGTGGTAGTGGCTGCCCCACGGGAACCAAGCCACCTCAGTGGCTTGTGTTGAATTTCTCTGCTCCTGTTCACTGTCTGTTTCTCAAAAAATAATTTCTCTGCTCTCTCATCATTCCTCCCCCATCTGCATTCTGCCCATTCTTGAAGACTGAGTTGAAACTGGACACCTCTTTTGGCTTCCTAGCCCTTACCGCTTTGGCCCACTTTCACAGATTCTTTCAGCAGGAACATTTTTTCCAGAGCACTTTTTGGGGCCACCTACAATAACCTTCCTCCTCTGAACTCAAGAGTTTTTGTCTCCAGTCGTTTGGTACTTTCATTTATCCTGCCATTTACGTGTTGTCTGGAATTGCTCACAGTTTCACGAGTTAGTCCCTTATCTCCCTCAACCAGACTGTAGGCTAGCAGGGATCATATGTTGTCCTTGAAATGCATGGCCCTGTATTATGCCTGTTGCAGCTAGAGCAATCTGCAACCGGTCACTTTCCACTGAGTCAGGCCCTTGCTTAAACTCTTTAATGGGTCCCTTTTGCTCTCAAATGATTACAGAGCCACTTGGCCTGGCTACTGCCACCCTTTCTGCAGCATGCCGCCTTACCCTGACACCCCAGAAACGCTAAACAACTTGTGCCTCCATGAACAGGCAGTGCTCTCACTGGCCTTTCCACACACTCCTCTCCGCCTGAAGCACTCTTCCCTCGGCCTCTTTTCACCTGTGTGATTCCAGTTGTCTTTTGGGCATCCTGGGAAGCCTTCCTGTCCTTCGTAAGAATGGATGGTTGTTCTTCTGTAACCCTGTACTTTTCCAGAAGGGCCCCACTGAATGACTTATGGTTATCCTGCACAGTGCTTAGTCAGAGAACAACCAGTAAGTATTTGTCCCCTCAAATGAATGACTGTGGATGCACAGTAAATAATTGTTATGCAGAGTGTATAATGCAGTATACAGATAATTTACACAAATAATTGTGGAAATGCAGTGTGGCTCTGGAAGGGAGGGGGCTGGCAGAGTGGAGTGGAGATTCTGTAGGATTTGTTTTTAAACCATTGATATTGCCCCAGAAGAGCAGCAGGGACTCTCTCTTCACTATGAATGCTCGGGAGAGGAGCTAGACAGAGGACCACACAGATACAGTATCAGTCACTTACCGATTCTCTGCATCCCAGAATTGTAGAGAGAGAGGCTGAGAAGGCGTCCAGGAGTGTGTTGTTCACAAGCTGCATTTTATAGCTGAGGAAACGGGTCTAGGGAAGGGAAGAGCCTTTTCCAAGTTTCTCTACCTGGTTTAGCAGCAGGAACAGTATTATTGTTGAAGCCTCTGAGAAAGGAAAGGGTGCCCTTCGTTGCTCCATGCTCTACTCTGACTGCACGTGAAGCGCCAGGACTGTGTCGTTAGGCTCAAGACTCTGGTTCATTCACTCCTGGATGCATTTCACCAATATTTAGCACCTACTCCCTGCCTGGCCTATTCTGCACCCTCGGGATACAGCACTGAAAAAGGGCCAAGCGCTTGCCCTCATGGAGCTGACATTCTGGCGTCGGATGCAGGAGTAGACATCCTCATGTAGATATTGTTTCTCTTTCTGTCCTTTGTACAGTATTTTTGCAATTAGAGGCTACTTTATTTAAAAATAACTTAAAATTCCTATCCGAACATTCAGAACAAAATAGAGACGTTCAGTTGAATTAGTGACTTCAGACCTGTTTGGTTGTTTTTTCCCCATAACAAAGGCAGCTGCAAGCAAAACAGATTTTGATTCTCTGTAAGGAAGGGATTTTATCTGAATTGTTCAGAAGGAGCAGGCTGCCTCTGAGGGTACAGAGTGTCCTGTCTTTGTCATTTAATTTGACAAACACTAAAGTCAAAGCTTAGCTGACCCAGACACTGGGATATAAAGATGAATAAGAAATAACCCTTAGGGACTTCCTGGGTGGTCCAGTGGTTAAGAATCCTCCCTGCAATGCAGGGGACATGGGTTCCATCTCTGGCTGGGGAACTGAGATGATCCCACATGCCATGAAGCAATAAACCCATGTGCCACAACTAGAGAATCTGTGTGCTGCAATGAAAGATCCCACATGCCGCAACTAAGACCCGACACAGCCAAATAAATAAATATTAAAAAAAAAAGAAACAGCCCTTGTTCTTACAAAACTTAGTCTTGCAGATGCAAAAGGGATTAAAAATCACTTTTATTTTAGTTCCAACAGACTTTTTTGAACATTTAGTATTTACCATAAGTATTTACCAGATATGAAGCTCAAGTTTATTGTCAACTTTGAGTTTTTATGTCACTTATTATTTTTTTCAAGATCAATAGCTATCACTAAATTAGTAGCGAGTGCAAAATATCCTTTATAAGGAGAAACTGGTGATTGTTAGGCTTATGCTAAGAGAGGGGCATGTCTATGCAAATGAGAGTCCTTCCCTTTGCATGGTAACCACTTGGACTTTCTCTTACATCCTTCACACCAGTTACAGAGATCCGTGGTGGCGTCAGGTGAAAAGCAGTTACCAGTGGAGTACCGCATCAGCAAGAGGTAAGAGGGGTCCTTCCTTGGCAGGGACTCTGGTCACACCTGCTGGCCACCCTGGCACAGATGACTAAAGGTCAGCAGCAGTCATTCAGATGCCATCAGAGATTCCACCGGAGAACCTATATAGTTCAGGTTTATATCTGTGCATTCTTGCTGAGAGGGAGCAATATCCACTCCCCTCACCCAAGGGCCTTTCACAGGCTGTTACATGGTCTGAATACTTAACTAGGAGACCATTAGGGAAAGAGTTGAAAAAGCTCCTAAGCCCTAGACCAAAAATTAAGTATGTAGTTGTGCTCCTAAACAGGATTGCTTTTCCAGAAAGTCTCTTCAAAATTTGACTTTACAGAATTCTAGTTCCACCTTCTGATTCATATGCAAAGCATGACTTGCCACCACTCAGGCAAGAGGGAGGGCCAGAATCTCTGGATCTGGTGGCTTCTCTAGAGGGGAAGATCCAGCTGCATTCCCTCCCCTCCATCCCTAATCAGCCCCACTGCAGCCCCTGGTTTGCGCTACAAGGACAGTATGGATGATACAGTAAGAGGAGGGTCCCCACCGGAGCCATGGGGGACAGCGAGGACATCCTTGGGGAGAGGCCAGACCTCAGGCTGGGTGGATGGTTTTTGTAGTCTGGGAAGTGAAGTGAGTGATGAAAGCTTTGATTCAGAATGCTTTGGCTTAACTTACTTGGTCTGGTTTACATTAGGAAGTTATTTTCTAAGTTTGGGACCTTTTACATTAGGAAGTTATTTTCTAAGTTTTGAAAAATCCGTATAACTTCAGCTTCATTGCTTTGCTAATCTTTCTGACGTTGTGGTGTCAAGGGGAAAATTCAACTTTCTGTTCTGCTTTCAGGGGAAGGAGGTGGTATTCTCCTTACTTTTCAGGTAAAGAGACTGAGACCCTCATTGCCTCCCCTCATTCACCACCCCCATCCCCAGCCACCACATTGCATTCATTTTGAATTTTGTTTCTGTCCTCACAGGGCTTCCCCAGTGGCTCAGATGGTAAAGAATCTGCTTACAGTGTGGGAGACCAGGGTTCAATTCCTGGGTGGGAAAGATCCCATGGAGGAGTAAATAGCTACCCACTCCAGTATTCTTGCCTGGGAAATCCCATGGACAGGGGAGCCTGATGGGCTACAGTCCAGGGTCAGATACGACTGAGTGACTGAGTGATCCCATGGAGGAGGAAATGGCTACCCACTCCAGTATTCTTGCCTGGGAAATCCCATGGACAGGGGAGCCTGACAGGCTACAGTCCAGGGTCAGATACGACTGAGTGACTAACCTTTCACTTTCTGTCTTCACAGCTTCACTAGAACTTGTCCCTCAAAGGTCACCAGTGAACTCCTAATCACTAAATTTGTTTCCTGCACAGAAACCTCCACTGACTCTTTGTTTTCCACCAAGACCAGATCCCTGAACCCAGGGTCCTCAGCTTACACAACATGCCCCGAGCCTGCTCTTCTAGCCTAATTTCCTGTCACTTCTCTCATAGACCAGACGCTTTCACATTGATATATATTATGTCACCCCACCACATCTGCACTTACGCTGTTTCTTCAGCCTGAAATACCCCTATGTTTTTTCTATCTATTGAAATTTTATGCACCCTTCAAAATTTGGCCTACATGTCCATCTTACTGCCATGCCAGTCAAAATTAACATCTCCTTCCTCTGTGCTCCTGAGGACTTTAAAGGCTGGTTCTCATTTTTCTACTTCAATTTATACTCGTTGTATTTGTGTATATTTGTGTGTCTCTTCTAATGAGCTCTTTGAACACAGAAGCTTTGTCTTGAGTACCTTTGTAAACCACAGCACCCACAGCATAGCACTATGCATGCACTCTATATAAAGGAATAAACAAATTAATCCATCATTTATAGACCCAGATGTGCCAGGGTACTTCCCTTAAGAGCCCTCATCATCTCCCTAGGAGACTCACTGGTTTGCTTCCTTACTTCCCAGGGACCTACATTCTGATCCCAAATCCTCCACTTTATCAGAACCTCAATAAGACATTCAGGAAAAAAGACTGAACTTTGCTCTTTGGCCTTTGACCTATCATAGTTTGTCTTGGAGTAGAGCAGAAGAACAGAGATTTTTCTGCGTTTTACAGCAATCACCAGCATACAGCCTACAAAGCATTTTCATAAGCATCATCTGTCATGATCATGTCTCTGTAATAGATATTATCACCTCTGTTTGATAGATTAATGCATTTCCTGTCCTCCCTGCCTGCCTTCCTTCTGGCAGATGACATCATTTGATCATTCACAGTTAGTCATTTCTGGCATCAGATCACTAATGCTTCAACTTGTGGTGTGTTTTAGTGCCTGGCTGAAGGACACTGTTGACCCAGTGCTGGTGACCCTTGACCATCGCATTGCTGCCCTCACGGGCCTTGATGTCCAGCCTCCCTACGCAGAGTATCTCCAGGTGGTGAACTATGGAATTGGAGGGCACTATGAGCCTCACTTTGACCATGCTACGGTAACTATGGGGTCAGTGACCATCTCCTGGGGGTAGGGAAAGGGGGTATTATTTATTTCTCTGAGGCAGAGCTCTAATAGGGCCCTCAGGGGACACTGAAATCTTGGAACAAAGGTTCATGTTCTAGGTAGATCTGAAAGTCTTAGTTTCAAGCTGATAGCTGCTGACTCATCTTTTTACTAAAACTCATTGAAAAACACTCTTACAATGACTGGATTTTATGACATGTAAATTATATCAGTTAAACTCTTCTGTAACAAAAGAATATGTCTCTTTGGCAAATAATTAGGAATTCCAGTCTTAGGACTTGGCATGTTTACAGAATAATTATCTGTAACATTTTATATATTATTTCTCTAACAACCTGAAGATACAATGAACCACCAGTCTTTTCACTGAGGAGTGAAAGTGAAAGTCACTCAGTTGTGTCTGACTCTTTGCAAACCCATGGACTATACAGTCCATGGAATTCACCAGGTCAGAAGACTGGAGTGGGTAGCCTTTCCCTTCTCCAGAGGATCTTCCCAACACAGGGATCGAACCCAGATCTCCCACATTGTAGGTGATTCCTTACCAGCTGAGCCACAAAGGAAGCCCAAGAATACTGGAATGGGTAGCCTATCCCTTCTCCAGCAGCTCTTCCTGACCTAGGAATCGAACTGAGGTCTCCTGCATTGCAGGCGGATTCTTTACCAGTTGAACTATCAGGGAAGCCTTTCACTACTAACAAGCAATTTAGTTTGATTAGTATACAATTCACTTATATGTGTATCTAATAAATTGGTAAAAGGAAAAAATATATATATTGAGTAACTGCCAGCAAAGACAGGCACATACGTGACCAGTTATAGCTCAAGCTCTCTCCCATCTGTGACTCCCCCATTTTTCTCCTCCCTGTATTGTGGTGGAATACTGGTACCTTCTGGTTGTCACTCTGATGCCTTATGCATAAAATAATGATGTGTTCTATTTTTGTCTCAGTCACCAAGCAGCCCACTGTACAGAATGAACTCTGGGAACCGGGTCGCAACATTTATGATCTATGTGAGTCTTCCTCTGGAGGGACCGGGGTTACTTAATGATTATTTCTCTCTCTTTTATTTTATGGTTTTCAAAGCAATATAAGATACTGATTTTATGTGATATTCACAGCAGAAAAATCTCCAGGATGTTTGTAAATTTCATATAGCACTCTCATTAGGCACCATAGGAGGAATAAAAAAATACATGTCAGCTCCTGCCCTCAAAGAACTGACGTTATGTAGACCTAACTGTGACCTTGTTGTTAGCTGTGATTAGGATGGGAAGTGGCCTTACATGAAGGCCAGGAGATCCTGGGACCTGAACAACACTGGAAGGGGATGTGGTTCTCTTTCTTTGAGGTCCCATAAGACTACTTGCTGTTGAAAAGCATGGACCTATAGATGAGGTCGTGGAGCTGTGAGGGTAAGAGAGGAGAGAAATGAAGCAGCTGAGATTATGAGAAGGAAGAACAGAGATGCCTTCAGAGAAATTCAATAAGTGTGGCTCTCTCATATGTAATGAAAATTTTCTTCCTTTTCTCCTTATAGTCTTCAGTTAACTCTACATTACACCCCCTTAAAACAGTAAATTGGCCTCTTCTCCTAGCTTCTGACCTGACCTGGTCTTTATTATCTCACCTATCCTTTTCCTGTCAGATTATGTGGTTTTGCCTCCTTCTCTTTGGACAAGTCATAATATCAGTCATCTGTCATTTAAAGCATAAGAGGTGTATTATAACGTTAAATATACATGCTCTACATTACACCCTAAGATGAGGGCCTGGTTTCGGGCTCATTAGAGTAGCAGACACCCCCACCCTAGCATCCCCTCTTTCCTTAGTCCTGTATCTGGTCTCCACAGTGCAGCCAAGAAAGAACAGAGGCCAGCACTCTATAGTCTTACTGCTGGCAGTCCCAACGTGGCTTTTTTCACATGGCTCGGTTTTCACTTTCTGCAAAACTGTAAAGCTGCCACTGCCAGTGGTGTCTGGCCTCTTGTGGTCATTCTGAACATTCTGATCAGGCGGAGGGATGGCTGACGTCAGCTCTCCGGGCAGGGCACATGGCTTGGATCAGCAGCTAGTGCATCTCTGGTTGATGACTCAAGCTGGCATGGGAGGTCACAATCTGTGAAGTCATAGGCAGTTGATGTCTTTGGATATCAACCAAAGAACAGGACGTCCAGGGGCCACAATCTCTCTGTTCTTTATCCCCCCAGTGTCTTCTGCAGCTGACTCCCTGATTACAGAGGCCTGGTTACCATGGTAAGGGTAGCACAGATGCAGGAGTCCAGCAGTTTTAAGTGGCAAATGCAAGAGTGTGTCTGTGTTTGGATTTTAAGCCTCTGATACACAGTGGAATGGCATGCGTTTGGATTTGGAGTCAGTTGGCCTGATTCAGATTCTGCCACTTAACATGTGGCCTCAGCACAAATCACAGTTCTCTGAGCTTGTTTTCTTGCTCTGCACCTCCTCACAGGGCTGTCAGCAGGACCTGATGAAGTCAGGTGAGGGGATCTCTCTCTGTGAAATTTCATACAGTATGTTTTTATTGTTCAATCCTAGAAAGCAAGTATAGAACTCCAGGAAGGGACTGTGGGACCTAGGAAGTGCTAGCTTATTCCCAGTTCTTTCATCTTCAGATTAGGGTTAAGACCATCATAAACATTTCTGAAGACAAGAGATAAGTTTTGTGGAGAATATAAGAATAATATTATAGGGGGAAAATAATCTTTAAGAAGTAGAGGATTGAGTTGAAATCAGGTTAGTGATTTTCTACTCAGACTGGATATAAGATCAGTCCCAGTACAAAGCAGTGGAAGGTTTACAGAGGGAAGATTTCCCTGCCCTCCACCAAGCTCACAATCGATGCCCTGCTCTGGAGCCTCACAGCACACTGATCCAATTCTCTTTTCAATCTGTTGTTTAAGTCCTTCCACCCCATTGTGCTATGGTACCACAGGTAGTGTGCAAGAGTGCCATACAGTGGTTACCAGCAGGGTCTTTGTAGTCAGCATTGGCTCAGCTCCAGTCCTGGATTGGAGTTATGTGACCTTTCGTAAACTACTCAGTCTCTCTGAGACTTGGCTTCCTTATCCCTAGACTGTGAATAACAACAATCCTAATTAAGGATGATATATTTGTTGTGAGGAATAAGGATTTAGTATGATGCCTAACATACGGTCATTGCTCAATAAGTGTCAACTATTATAGTTAAACTATAAAAGTGCTTTTTTTTCCCTGAATGGTAAGATGATGAGTAATATAAAGTATTTTAAAGTATTTTCCAGTATTTTTCAAAGTGTTTAGGTTGTGTATTCTTTGAAAATCAGTAAAAACTCTTCAAATTAAGTAAACATATCTATAATTCTAGAACATACCAGTGGTGAGCTCTTTAGCTGAGGTTACCTGGAGAGGGTCTGAGTGATCTGGGAAACACACCAAAGGAGCAATCAGTGGTTTCTATGAGGCCCAGCCTTCAAAAACGAAGTGTTCTGTAAGCCATTGGTCCTGATGCATTACTAGGCTGTGAAATCAATTTAGTGGATCTGGTCAGCATTTAAGAAATCTGAACTAGAAGAGAATAAAATAAAATGGGAAATAACAGACAGTGTCTCATGTAGTAAGAATGTTCTATGAAACTTAGGGACACGTCTGTGTGTCTTGGGCTGTGATATAAACTACATTTCTTCCTGAGGGTCTCAAAGTTTGGACCTACCCATGGTAACCCTCAATAAGGATGTGAGCTGCAAGGGTAAAGTAAGAGGGGATTTCTAAATGTCCTCTCGTGACCATGCAGGCAAACACTGATGCCACTGAGTAGGCTGTCTGCATTCCTAAATTGGGTGATTGTCTTTCCGTAAGTATTTCTCCTAGAGTCGAAATAGGGGCGCACAGGAGGGAAATTTATGCAGAAATGACATCAGATGTCATGTGGAGCAGAGTAAGGCAGTCAGGCTATTTCAACTCTGGCTTTCCCTCTGGCTTTGTAGTTGAGCTCGGTGGAAGCCGGAGGAGCCACAGCCTTCATCTACGGCAACTTCAGCGTTCCTGTGGTCAAGGTGAGTGTGGGTCTGATGCCAACAGGTGATTTTTAGGATTGTTCGAACTAACACCTCAACTTTCGTGCTGTCAGTGCTTGCACGCCTGTTCTGGGAGGGGGGCAAAAAAGAGGTCTTTCTTGATTCCCAGAATCAAAGATAGTTCCTCAGTTTTCTTGACTACTGCACTTATTTGTACCTCTATTTTTTTTTAATCTTATTTACACTTGTATTACAAGTAGATGATTACATGTCTGCCTTTCAATTACAACAGAACTCGTCAAAGGTGAGAAATCTTTTATTCCTCTTCAGAATCTCAGCAGCAACTGGTCCCTTCAATCATTCTTTCAGTAAATACTGGGGGCTAGAGGCACTCAGCGGAGAAGGCAATGGCACCCCACTCCAGTACTCTTGCCTGGAAAATCCCATGGGCTGAGGAGCCTGGTGGGCTGCAGTCCATGGGGTCGAGAAGAGTCGGACACGACTGAGCGACTTCACTTTCACTTTCCACTTTCATGCATTGGAGAAGGAAATGGCAACCCACTCCAGTGTTCTTGCCTGGAGAATCCCAGGGACGGGGGAGCCTGGTGGGCTGCCATCTATGGGGTCGCACAGAGTCAGACACGACTGAAGCAAGTTAGCAGCAGCAGCAGCAGCAGCAGAGGCACTCAGAGTACAGAGGAAAGGTCATAGTCCTTGCCTCTAGGAGCTCACGGAGAGGTTAACAGTCAGTAATGGTATATACTGCAAGAAGAGCTATAAAGTCAAGCAAGGCATTAGAGGAGGGCCAATGTGGTAAGAGGTTTACTTAATTTCTCCCCCAAATTTCAGAGCAATCAATCAATCAATCAGGGATGGCAGCCCTTAATTACTTCCGGAATGAAATGAAGACAAATAATTGAGATCGTGCCTTCTAGCACTTAAAACAGTGCCCAGCACATCCTAAGCATACAAGTAAATGCCGGGTATTTAGCAAAATTCAGCGGTTTGGCCAGGGATAAAGTAAGTGTGTAGGAGAGAAATCTGAGTATAAGAGGTAGAAAGAATATAGAAGATTTGGAGTCAGAACACCTGGGTTTGAGTTCTGACGTTGATCCTTCTTAGATAAGTTATTTAAAGCCCCTACGCCTCAACTTCCTTTCTGCTAAGGTGGACATGACAATGGTGCCTGCTTCCTGGGGGTGTTATTAGAAGTGCCTGAGAAAGGCTAAGCATCAGAATGAAGTTCTTAGTTGTGTGAGGAATATTTTGCTCTTCCTTGTGCTTTTTGTTGAGTGCCTGTCCTGAGTGATTCCGTGACACCCGTGCTCCCCCTTCCCCTGGCACCTGTCAGTCTCCTCCTGGTTTGTTTTTATGTCTCTCTCCTGCAAGACTGTGAGCTCCCTGAGAGCAGAATTGATCATGACTTGTCTCTGCATCCACAGGATCTGGAGTAGGGCAGGGCCCTCAGTAAGTAAGGCATCAGTGAATGAGTCAATGGCAGCTTGTCTATCATTTTGTGCCATCTTATGTATTCCTTGCCCCCATCTGCATGGACAGTTTTCTTGGTTAATGACACGCACGCATTTGTCCTCAGTCAAGTCCTTCCCTAGGACTGAGACTCTGAGCTGACCTTCCCTGGGGCGGGGTCTGCTTGCTTTCAGAATGCAGCACTCTTTTGGTGGAACCTGCATAGGAGTGGTGAAGGGGATGGTGACACACTTCATGCTGCCTGCCCTGTCCTGGTAGGAGATAAATGGGGTAAGGCCTGCCTTTCTGGGCATGGGAAAGGGGTGAAGGCTTCAGGGGAAAGTGAAATAGGGGTTGGATAGAAAATAACATAGCCTTTCATTCCAAAAGCTGCATAACAGGGACTTCCCTGGTGGCCCAGTGGTTAAAACTCTGAGCTTCCATTGCAGGGGGCCTGATTTGATCCCTGGTCTGGGAACTAAGATCCCACATACTGCGTGGCAAAAAGAAATAAAGAAGAAAATTTCTTGAACTGAATAAAAATGAAAACACAGCAAGTCAACTTTAAAAAATTAAATGGAAAATAACAAAATTAGGGGGAAAAAAGCTTCATAGCAATGCCACATTATATCGAGGTGATCAGATTCTGGGCTAGTGGCCGCAAGTACATTAGGAGCCCATAAAGGGGAGGCTTCTGTCCTATAGCTAGTGTCAGTAAAAGTTGACTGGCCTGACCAGATAGGCCCTGATTCCTCAGGACAGCTAAAGAAGAATCAGTGCAAAGTCCCACTCCTCTGT
This sequence comes from Bos indicus, assembly GCF_029378745.1. Taxonomy (NCBI): domain Eukaryota; kingdom Metazoa; phylum Chordata; class Mammalia; order Artiodactyla; family Bovidae; genus Bos; species Bos indicus. The sequence continues at coordinate 54,105,785 of NC_091774.1, read as the reverse complement.
TCCAAGGAGAAAACCATCAAGTGCTTTCCCATGAGGAGAGGTCAAACAAGGAAGAGATAAGTAAGGGACACGCTCATGTCATACATGTATCCATGAGAACTTAGCTCTTAAGACAGAAAAAGTAGAGGAGGGACTCTTGTGCTGAGGTGGACCTGACCAGGGGATCCATGCCTTTTCTCTCACTGCCCTGAAATGGTACCCTGTGGGAGAAGGGGCTTTCAGGAGCTACATGAAGGATAAGTGACCACAGTACCCAGGGGGTTGAAAATTAAGTCTCTAGTAGACAGGACCTGTGGGGACTTTTTCCAGGGACCACTGCCCTTCCTGCTCTTTATTGCTACTGGAAGCAACATCTTGTAGTCTGTGACAGGCCTGGGACCAAGGTGAGGCAAGTGAGTCCCCAAGGGTATGGAATTTAATGACCCTGTGAGTATCGCCTCTGTCTGATCTGCTGAGCCTGCTCCTCTACCTCCCCGTTCTCCCCCAGTGGCCAACAAGTGGATACACGAGTATGGACAGGAATTCCGCAGACCCTGCAGCTCGAGACCTGAAGACTAAAGTGTTGGCTGAGAGAAGCTGGAGGAGTCCTTTGGCTTTCCAAAGAAGCCAGAAGTCAAAAACTAGGGTAAGAGAGGAGAAAGGGGAGCAAGCTTCTGGAGGAGGCCCTTGTCAGCACTGTCTGTTCCTTGCAAATGGGAGACAAGGAAGTGGTCTCTAACAGGGGTTACCTGAGAACTTGTTTCTCCTCAAGCCATGACTCACAGCAGAATGAACATGACAAAGGAGGGGGCACGAAGGCTGGAGAGAGAAGTTTCTGGAGCTCAGACTCTGTTGGAAACAGGGCATATCAACAGTCTCCAGGGTTTGGTCAGTGGGGCCTTCGCCACTTGAGCCTTGACCACAGGGGCCCAGAAGTGGGCAGTGAGGCCCCTGCTGACTCCCACGTGCCCTTCTGCCCACTGACTCCTGCTGAAGGCTGAGCAGGGGGTGTCTCTGTATCAGGAGTGTACCTCATGTGATGACTTTTTTAAAGCAGACAGTAACTTTTTTAAAAAATACGATTTTTAAATACAGCCATTAAAATGTTTTAATAGTCATAAAAAGTGTTTACAGATCATTTTTCACAACCATGAACATTCTTATGTTGTAACGTTATGTGAAAACAGCAGAGCAGAATGTTTTATTTATGTATAATCTTATCTTGGCTCATCTCCCACCACTCCCCGCTCAGTGCATTCCAGAAGCATTCTATTTCTTAATACCGACATTGGTTCCACTCTTCATGTCTTTGCACTCACTGCTCCCACCGGGGCTGAGCCCTCCTCACCATTCCACTCTTGAATCGGTGTCACTTCAGAGAGAACCTCTCTGACATCCATCCTTCTAGCCATTTTGTTCACATAGGCCAACTTTATTTTCTTCCTAACACTTTTCTCAAAGTTACTTTATTTATTTAATTGTGGTCAGTTGCCCGCCCTGCATGGTGAGTGCTTTAAGACCCCTCTCTACTTTGTAAATGCCTCTATTGTAGTCCCCATCTCACTCAATTTTTCAGTATTTATTTGCCTAGCTGCTTGCACTCCTTATACCTCTTGGTATCCCCCAGAAAAAGGTCTGTTTCAAATAAGTAGGCATTCAGCAAATATTTTTGGATAAGTGAGTAAGAAGGCCTCCTTTGAGCTATGCTTTGGAGGATGGGTAGGATTCTTATAGGCAGAGTCTAATGAGGAGCAGCACTTCCCAGCAGGGCTGGCATGAGCTAAGGCTGCAGTGATGAGTGACTGATATTTGAGCACTTGTGCAAAGTGAACATTCTAGGCAACTTGGCTCAGTTTCCTCAACAGGAGATGGGGGTGTGTGTTGTGCTCACAGAGAAGCCACACAGGTAAAAGGCTAGATGCTTAGATGCTGTGCTGCCTCTGCCCCCTCCCTGTACCACACACGCCAGGATTTCTGCCTCCCAGAGCTCTGTGGGCCCCAAGGAAAAGGTTCTGGTGTGCTGATATCCGGGGTCCAGCAGAGCCTCTGTGGGCACCTGTCACCAATAGTTCTGCTGAGTGCATCAGGACTCTGGAAGCCCTCTTACTAAATTACTGTCACATAGGTGAGCAAAAACACTTTTCCCCTCCCCTTCTGAGTTCTTAGGAATTCTGAGTTCTTATAGAGGTTCTGAAACCTCTATAGTAAAAGACATATTAACAGGAGGAACATAAAGAAGTTTATTAACATGTATATATCATGTATACATGGGAGATACCCAAGGGAAAATGAGTAATTTCCTGAGGTGGCTTAGAACTCAGGATGATATACTATCTTAAGAGAGAAAGGAAAGAGGGGAGGTAAGCCGCTTACATTCTTAGGAACAATGAATAGTCCTTAGAAAAGGGCCCACAGACGGGAGATACGATAGTGATTGTCTAGGTGTGGTGTCCACTTGTGGTCTCTTCTGTGCAGTTTTCCTTGGTAAAATTCTTGAAGGAATTTCAGACAACTGAGTTCCTTCTGGAGCATCTGTCTTCAGGCAAGTGAGGCGAGTTTAGAGAAAGGGGTATAGCTGTGGGGTCCCAACAATGCTTAGTATGTAGGTAGCTGTTTCTAAATAGGACTGACTGTGGCTTGGTGCATAGCTTGTTTATAATTTTGCTTTTCTTTCTTGCGCTGTTCTTTGGCCATTTTTCTAACAGCTTTCTCTCCAAACTGGGCTCCTGGTGTTGCAACTGTATCCTCACAAGACTTGCTCCAGGGAAAATTCTTTACGTTAATGACTGTTATCATTGTCAGTAGTAACATACTAACCATGTACTCTTGGCTAGGCATTGTGCTAAGAACTGAGGTAGGTGTACTTGCCTCCTTCAGGCCTCACAATGAACAGGTACTATATCTCCATTTTATAGATGAGGGAAACTGAGGCAGAGAATATGTAACCTTCCTGAGGTTACATAGCTATAAAGTGGCAGAGGCAGGATTCAAAGTACAGGTGTCTCCCCAAAGATCTCTTTTTTAAAATTTAAGATTCACGCAACACTATAAAGCAACTATATGCCAATAAAAAAATCTTCATTGCAATAAAAAATTTTTCAATTGAGGTATAGTTTCAGGTATCAGTGAAGTGATTCAGTGATATATATATCAGTGATTTATTTAGTCATATAGTCATCTTCTTTTTCAGATTCTTTTCCCTTATAGATTATTACAAGATATTGAGTATAGCTCCCTGTGCTGTACAGTAGGTCCTTGTTGGCTACTGGCAAACCACTCCAGTGTTCTTGCCTGGAGAATCCCAGGGGCGGGGAGCCTGGTGGGCTGCCGTCTATGGGGTCGCACAGAGCCGGACATGACTGAAGCGACTTAGCAGTAGCAGCAGTGTGTATATGTTAGCCCCAGACTCCTAATTTACCCTCCACCCTTTTCCCCTCTGGTAACCATAAGCTTGTTTTCTATGTTTGTGAGTCTGTTTCTGGTTTGTAAATAAGTTCTTTTGTATCATTTTTTTAGGTTCCACATGTAAGCAATATCATGAGATATTTGTCTTTGTCTAGCTTACTTTACTTAGTATGATAATCTTGAGGTCCATCTATGGACTAGAAATAGAAAATATGAATTACCAATTCATATTTACCAATACTTAAACTGAACCAGTGTAAAACTCCCAACAGAACTCCCAGGTGGCACCAGTGGGAAAGAGCCTACCTGCCAATGCAGGAAACATTAAGAGACAGGGGTTTGATCCCCAGGTTGGGAAGATCCCCTGAAGAAGAGCATAGCTACCCACTGCAGTATTCTTGCCTGGAGAATCCCATGGACAGAGGAGCCTGGTGGGCTACAGTCCCTAGGGTCAGACAGGACTGAAGCAACTTAGCACACACACAGCAACAAACAAGTCCAGCACCAGATGCCTTCAGAGGCAAATTCTATCAAACATTTGAAGAGTTAACACTTATCCTTCTGAAACAACTCCAAAAAAACTGCAGAGGAAGGAACACTTCCAAGCTCATTCTATGAGGCCACCATCACTATGATACCAAAACCAGACAAAGATATCACAAAAAGAGAAAATTACAAGCCAGTATCACTGATGTAGATGCAGAAGTCCTCAATGAAATATGCTAGGAGACTGACTCCAGTAAAAAGGATCATACAGCATGATCCAGTGGGATTTATCTCAGGGATGCAAGGATCCTTCAACATCCACAAATCCGTGTGGTACACCACATTAACAAATTGAATAAAAATTATATGATCATCTCAACAGATGCAAAAAAAGCTTTTGATAAAATTCAACATCCATTTATGATAAAAACTCTCCAGAAAGTGGGCAAAGAAGGAACCTACCTCAACACAGTAAAGGCCATATATGACAAACCCACACCTAACATCATACTCAATGGTGAAAAACTGAAACATTATCGGGGAAAAAAACTCTCTCCTTATATTGCTCAGTTAACTACCCAGTTAACTGTTTCCTCCATCCACCTGTAAGGCCAGCCACTTGGCTAGTCTCAGGTTCCAAGGTTTCGCCTGGCTACAGGCTGGGGTTTCTAGCAAACTGCTGGGAGAGGAAGCCAGCTCTAGGAATATGGGAGCCTCTTGAGTTTACATAACTTTCTGAGCCCTGGACCCAGACTGAGAATGTGTTGACTCTGGCCACCGATGGAGCAGCCAGCTGGGGCAAGAGAAGAGTTGGCTTGAAGATTACAAACAAAACACTGTCCCTGCAGGAAAGGGTACGACTGCTGTTTGCTTTCTCAACTCCTGTTGTAGATTCTTTTCTTGCTTTCCCCTTGTTAAAAGTCATGACCCTCTAATTCCCCAGCTCCAGTTCTGATGACACAGGCCCTTGAATCCAACTTAAGGGTCCTTGGCATCTCGCTGTCCAAATCAGTTTGTTTTGTCCATTCCACCTCTAAAATATCGAGCCTTCCTCCTCCTCTCATCCCTGCAGCACTTAGCTAGTTCAGAATCCCTTTGCCTTTTACCTAGACTACCACTGCCTCTTTACTGCTATCTAGTCCAGTGCCTGCAGTCCATTTCCACAGGTACCAGAGTGACTTTCCTTAGTGTCTGGCAAATCCCCATCTTGCCACTATAGGCCTTTATATCCTGCCTCCAACATCTGTCACAGCTTTTACTCCAGCCACACTGATAATACTCATCTACCAGCTGTGTCAGACTGACCTTCGTGGGCTTGTGCATGCTGCCTGCTCTCCCTGCAGTATATTTCCCTTTTCCACCTCCACCTTGTGATGATGCTTCAAAGCTCAACTCAAATGCTACCTACTTTGTGAAACCATCCCTTGCCTGTTTCCAAAGAGGTTTAGTTGTCCCCTTCCCTTTGTACAGTGTGGTCACTGTTTCGATAATGGTCTTTCTAGACTATGAGCTCATTTGAAAGGCCTCATTATTTATCTCTGCCTCCAGAGTCAACTGGAAGCTTGACACAGAGAAACTGCTCAGGTTTGCTTAATCAGCAAATAAATGCTTGTAATAGCAGCTTTAGAAGAGGATAACAACAAGAAGTCGTGCCCAACTCTCCTCAGCCCTTCGAGTCTTCTCAATCTCAGGATTCTGCCCCCCAACATTAGATCTGTGTCTACCCCATTTGCCCACCTTCTTTCAGGAAGTTCTCCTTGGACATTCTTTAGTGTATGTGTCTGACAGACTGGCCTCTGGTTTGACCCAAATATGTTCCTTCTGGCTTTGTGGAAATCCTTCATTCAAAGGGTCCAAGGGTCTCCTTTATTCTCTTCCTGAGTTTGGAGTGCTGATCTGTAGGCTTCACAAGGATGCTACATCCAGCACATAGTAGGTGCTCCTTAAGAGTACATTATGTGGAAACCAACACAATACTGTAAAGCAATTACCCTTCAATTAAAAAAAAAAAAAAAGAATACGTTTTGTGAACATATGAATGGTCTCTTCTCTACTAGGAGATAGTGGAATGCTCAAAGATCCTGCCACCTCCTAGCCATGTCTATGGGCAAGTCATTTCACATCTCTGAAATTCAGTTTCTTTGCCTTTAAATTGGGGGAAAACTGGATCAGATCAGATCAGTCACTCAGTCGTGTCCGACTCTGCGACCCCATGAATCGCAGCACGCCAGGCCTCCCTGTCCATCACCAACTCCCAGAGTTCACCCAGACTCACGTCCATTGAGTCAGTGATGCCCTCCAGCCATCTCATCCTCTGTCGTCCCCTTCTCCTCCTGCCCCCAATCCCTCCCAGCATCAGAGTCTTTTCCAATGAGTCAACTCTTCGCGTGAGGTGGCCAAAGTACTGGAGTTTCAGCTTTAGCATCATTCCTTCTAAAGAAATCCCAGGGCTGATCTCCTTCAGAATGGACTGGTTGGATCTCCTTGCCGTCCAAGGGACTCTCAAGAGCCTTCTCCAACACCACAGTTCAAAAGCATCAATTCTTCGGCGCTCAGCCTTCTTCACAGTCCAACTCTCACATCCATACATGACCACAGGAAAAACCATAGCCTTGACTAGACGAACCTTTGTTGGCAAAGTAATGTCTCTGCTTTTGAATATGCTATCTAGGTTGGTGGTAACTTTCCTTCCAAGGAGTAAGCATCTTTTAATTTCATGGCTGCAGTCACCATCTGTAGTGATTTTGGAGCCCAGAAAAATAAAGTCTGACACTGTTTCCACTGTTTCTCCATCTATTTCCCATGAAGTGGTGGGACCGGATGCCATGATCTTCGTTTTCTGAATGTTGAGCTTTAAGCCAACTTAAAGTGCTGCACTCAATATGCCAGCAAATTTGGAAAACTCAGCAGTGGCCACAGGACTGGAAAAGGTCAGTTTTCATTCCAATCCCAAAGAAAGGCAATGCCAAAGAATGCTCAAACTACCGCACAACTGCACTCATCTCACACGCTAGTAAAGTAATGCTCAAAATTCTCCAAGCCAGGCTTCAGCAATATGTGAAAACTGGATAGCTACATGTAAAAGACTGAAATTAGAACATTCTCTAACATCTTAAAATGGATTAAAGACCTAATAAACTCAGAATGGATTAAAGACCTAAATATAAGACCAGATACTGGGCTTCCCTGGTGGCTCAGTGGTAAAGAATCCGCCTGCCAACACAGGAGACTCAGGTTCAATCCCTGGTCTGGGAAGATCCCGCATACTGTGGAGCAGCTAAGCCCAGGTACCACAGCTACTGAGCCGTGCTCCACAGCAGGAGAAGCTACTGTAACGAGAGCCCATGCACTGCAACTCGAGAGTAGCCCCTGCTCTCCACAACTAGAAGCAATGAAGATTCAGCACAAAAATAACAAATAAATAAAATTATTTTTAAAAAGAGACTAGATACTATAAAAATCTCTGTAGGAAAACACAGAACACTCTTTGACATAATCACAGTGATTTTTTTTGGATCTGTTGGCCTGAAGTGATGGAAATAAAAGCAAAACTAAACAAATGGGACCTAATTAAACTTAAAAGCTTTTGCACAGCAAAGAACAGCATAAACAAAATGAAAGGACAACCGACAGAATGCGAGAAAATATTTGCAAATGATGTGAACGACAAGGAATTAATTTCCAAAATATACAGACAACTCATATAGCTCAGAATCAAAATAACCCAATCCCAAAATGGGCAGAAAACCTAAACAGACAGTTCTCCAAAGAAGACGTGCAGATGGGCCAACAGGCACATGAAAAGATGTTCAGCATCACTAACTAGTCAAGAAATACAGGTCAAAACTACAGTGAAGTATCACTTCACACCAGTCAGAATGGCCATCATCAAAAAGTCTACAAATAATAAATGCTGGAAAGGGTGTGAAATGCTGGAAAAGGGAACCCTCCTACACTGTTGGTAGGAATGTAAATTGGTGCAGCCGCTACGGAAGCCAGTCTGGAAGTTCCTTAAAGAACCAAAAACAGAGTTGTCACACAATCCAGCGATTCCACTCCTGAGCATATATCTGGAAAAGACGAAAACTCTCTCAATTTGAAAGATACAGGCACCCCAGTGTTCACTGCAGCACTATTTACTGTAGCCGAGACATGGGAGCAACCTAAATGTCCATCAACAGATGAATGGATAAAGCTTTGGTGTGTGTGTATACATGATATGTGTGTGTGTGTGTGTGTGTACACAATGGAATACTACTTAGCCATAAAAAGAATGAAATAATGCGATCTCCAGCAACAATATAATCTCTAGGTCCATGAATGTGACAGAAAAAGACAAATATCATATGATATCACTTCTATATGGAATCTAAAAAAATGATATAAATGAATTTATTTAAAAAGACTCACAGACTTCAAAAACAAATTTATGGTTTCCAAAAGGGAAAGGTCAGGAGAGGGGTAAATTAGGACTTTGGGATTAATGTATACACAAAATATACACATATAAAGTAGATACACAACAATGACCTATTTCATACCACAGGGAACTATATTCAATATCTCATAATAACCTGTAATGGAAAAGAATCTGAAAAAGAACACATATATATAACTAAACCACCTTGCTCTACCTGAAACTAACACATTGTAAATCAACTTAAAAATATACTTAAATTTAAAAAATGACAATTTATGTGAACTTTAAAAAAAACAATAAATTGAGAACAATAATGCCCATACTTCACAAGGATTCCAAAGATTAAGGTGTAACTAGCAGGGTATCTGGAGAAGGCAATGGCACCCCACTCCAGTACTCTTGCCTGGGAAATCCCATGGATGGAGGAGCCTGGAAGGCTGCAGTCCATGGGGTCGCAAAGAGTCGGACACGACTGAGCGACTTCACTTTCACTTTCATGCACTGGAGAAGGAAATGGCAACCCACTCCAGTGTTCTTGCCTGGAGAATCCCAGGGACGGGGGAGCCTGGTGGGCTGCCGTCTATGGGGTCGCACAGAGTCGGACACGACTGAAGTGACTTAGCAGCAGAGTATCTAATATAAAGTGAATGTTTCTCACTTTCCATCCATCAAGCCTGGTCATCATCCTCTTGCCAGGTATCTGTACCAAAATGACCTCTGCCCAGGGTCCCCTATATTGTCCAGGAGGCAGTGTAAAGAGGAAAAAAAGCTAAGTTTGAATTCTGATGCCACTTCTGAGCTATATGAATTTGGACCTAATGCCTGCCTGTCAAATGACAACATCACCTACCTCATAGGGTTGCCATGAGGATTAAATAGTTGTGTGTACAGTGAATTAGCTGCTCAACTTTGATGACTATTATGACTTAACCTGGTGAACAAAATTGGCTGTGTCCCTGAAAAACACACATTTGACCATGCTGCCCCCCTGTGGACAGAGTGCAAACAGCCCAGCAGAGACCTTGGTAGGCCCCTCCCGCCCCCAGAAGGGCTTGTGGGAAGCACACAGAACACACACAGGGACGTTTCTCTGCTAGGAGCTCATGCTTTACTCAGATATATTTAGTGAACATACAAACCAGAACTTCTCAGAATAATGTGCTTGTTTGGATGTAGATCAGTACTGACTCAAAAGGTCTGGGGTAAGGACAAAATCTTGAACAAGCTTCCAGATGATACTTATGAATGCTGCTGACCACAGGCCACTCTGAGTAAAGGTCTTAACTATAGTATGGGAGTGACATGATAGGAACCCTACATCAGTTACTGAGAGAGTTAACCTGTATTAACTTGTGTAGTCCTCAAGACCCTATGCGGTAAATACTGTTGACCTCTATTTTTCAGATGAGGAAACCAAAGCACAAAGAGCGAAAAGTACTTAGCTATCTGATACATCCAGTAAGGGATGGGCCTTAGGTTCTAATTTAGGCAGCCTAGCTCCAACACCTGCTAAGACTCCAACAATGTGTAGAGAGTAGCCAGGGGAGGGGCTGTGGCAAGGAGAGGAGGAGACATAGAATAGAGAATGGATGGCAGTTGTGAATGTAAGAGAGGAAGCCATCAAGGACACTTTGGCTGCCTTGTTTAGACCAGTGGAGAGATGGTGGAACCTATCACTACTGACCTAGGAAATATGGGAGAAAGAACAACTTTTAGGGGGAACGTAAGTTCAGCTTTAGGAATGGTCAATGTGAGTGGCTTTTGGTCATCTGGACAAGTAGACAGACCTAAGTGTCTATAGAGTTGAGGAGGTGCTTGAACTTGTAGATAGACTTTGGGCATTAGCAGATACGAAACTCTGAAAGCTTGAGGTCATGTGAACAGTGTACAGACTGTCCTGTTCTAGACCAAAGTCAACACAGTACACAACTGGAAGAGAGAAGATTAGAATCTAGTCTCCCTGGCTGCAGTGGAGGCTGACTCTGTCCATTCTAATGGGCATTCTGGCTCTGGGGAGCAGGCGGAGCATAAGACGTTAATGGGCTGCAGGAAACAAACAGGCTTTGCTGGAGCTCTATGGTGACTAAATCCAATGAACTGTCCCCAACCCCTAGATCAGAAGAAATAAGGACAACTCCATAGAGAAAGACCAGATAAAGGTTGGGAGATATTTATTTTCTTTAAACAAGGTCATAAATAACAAAGAAACAAAGAAGGTCCCAGACTTCGGACCCTGAAGCAGGACAGGGATAGGAAGTTGAGGGGTCAAAAGGTGGAGGGGGCTACGCATCACCTAAGACAGTCACAGAGAAGATGGGCTGCAGGAGACTGCCTCTCCCTACCCTTGGAAATGGCGTGCCTGGGCAGTAGGGAGGCTGAAGTGCTGTGATGAGGCAGCTGGAAGAGGGCAAATGTTGAGGATGCTGGACTGGACTGTTTCTATGAAGGGTGACATGGAAACCACAAATGACTAAGATAAGCTGTGGGTCTAGAAAAGGCAAGCGGGCACTCTGCATACCTCCAGGGACCAACTATGAAAATGGTTAAATCTGCTTCTTAAAAACAACTCCACGGGCCTTAGCCGGTGGCTTTGTGCATGGGCTGTAGTCAACCTGGGTTGCTTTATGGCAGGTGAGGGCTCAAGAGGCCCCTGGAGCAGCCTGGCCTCAGCCCAGGGCAGGTGCCCAGACATGTGGGAGTGGGACGTGGGCCCTCCCCAGATAGGAGGCCATGTGCTTGGACTGGCTGAGCCTGATTTTCAGGCTAGTTTCTTGTGATGCTATCCACCACCCCTCCCTCTACCTAAGGATGAGATCCTGACCTCTCTGGGTCTTCCAAGCCTAGAAGAATAAGACGGGGATAAAAAGGTATCCGACTGGTGTTTTATTTAAAAGGGAAAAATAAAGACCATCTTGCACATGGTCTAGCCCATGAGGTAGGGCAGGACCATGGCAAGAACAATCTCAAGCAATGGAGGTCCCTGTACCTGGGGAAACATGGGGACCCAGGTACATGACCTAATGCCAGGAACAGGGGCCCAGGGTGGCGGTTCTGATGGAGGCTTCACCCAAGGCAAGGCAGGGAGGACAGGCAAGAGCTATCCCTGAACAGGGAAGGGAGAGGAGCTGGGGAGCCTTAGACTGGGGAGACCAATGTTGATCGAAGGCCCTGGAAAACAATGCTTTGGGCAGGAATACACAAAAGGGTTTGTACATCTGGGGATGCCCGTCTACAGGGAGCCGGTGTCACATGGTCGGGCGGGATGGTGAGGAGGAGACAGCGGCATCACAGTGGCCTCTGGTGCGATGTATTTACAACAGAGCTCAATGTTGAGGGAGGGAAGGAGAGCAGGTCACTAACAGCCAGGAAACACACTGTGAAGAGTGGAGAGAGAATGGAAAACAAATGTGACTGTCACTGGCTTACCCTGTCTCATCCAGGAAGCGCTCCCTAATGATCACCATGGCCTTTGCACATCTCTCCACCTCTTCTCAGCCCATCCAGGGCTAGACACAGGGTGTGCTCTCAATGTACGGCTGATCAGACCACAGCTTCAAACGGGCCAGGGCCCCCAGACACTGCTTACTGAGAAACTAAGAAACTTACTGAGAAACTTTATTGTTGGTTCCTAGGATCCATCAATGGTCAGCTGCTTGAGGGGTGGTCTGACATCAGGGAATCACTGTGGCTCACTGTACCAGGCCCTGGCATTTTCAGTGCCCACCTTGCTTTGTCATCCAAACCACTTAGGCCCTGGCATTTTGAACTCCGTGATGTAGAAACTGTTTATATTTCTTCAACATTTTTTCTTCAAACTTTCTGAGGGTGGGGAACAAGTTCCCTTGGACCATAAAAGAGACTTTCCAACTGGCAGGCATGACTCTTCATATGGCCTGTGGGGCTCTGTGAGGATGGGGCCTTCTGCAGCAAAGACTGGGAGCTCCTTGAGGTGGGACCAGGACCATGTGGTTTGGGTCACCATGCCTCTCTTCCTCCTCCTCCTCCACAAAGAAATCTACTGTGTCTCCCAATCTGACAAAGAGTTTCCCAAGATGAAAGGCATCCTTTTTCCTCTAGACCAGTGGTTCCCAAATGGGAATGACTTTGCCTCCCTTAAGACATTAGGTAAAATCTAGGAACATTTTTGCTTGTCACAACTGTGTGTGTTGAGAGGGTGCTACTGGTTCCTAGAATGCAAAGTCCAGGGATATTGTTCATCACGCTACAGTGCGCAGAACAGCCCCACCAGCACAAAGGATTACCTGCCTCAAATGTAAACAGTGCTGAGGCTGGAAACCCTGCTCCAGATGTCTACATAGCCTCCTCAAGGCCTGCCTCACCTTCCTCAACAGCAGAACAGGAGAAGGCATATAGAATTTTTCTAAGAGCCCGGGAATGGATAATTCCCATCCCAGCCTCCACAGGAAGGGGCATCTCAAGAAAAAGTACACATCACAAAGGGGGTAGGGGACTAGGCACTGTTTAATGTCAGTTTAGCAACAACTCACTGGACCAGAGCACACGGAAAGAACCAACCACGGCTTTGCAGAAACACACACGCTGGGCTCTGTGTTGAGGAGGAAGAAGAAAGGCGTGGTGACCTAACCCAGGCAGGGGTAAGGCAGAGATATTTACAACCTTGCAAATATCTCCTTGTTGGGGTACTGCTGGGCTCTTTAAATCTTTGTACTTCCTTACCACTGGAATCCACCGATAGGCTCTGCAAACCTGTGCCGAATCAGGAAAGTGGCAACAGCTTCAGCTACCTGCAAAAGGGAGAGATATTCCAGGCCATGTTAAGGGTAGCTACGGGGTTCAGCCTTGGAGGTCCTATGGGCTTCTGTTGGAAGTTAAGGCATTATAGTGGACTCATGGTCCTGCAGTTCTGGGGAGCCTGAAAGCAAAAGGACCTGGGTCCTGCAGGGATGGCTCCAGAAAAGTCAAGAGGAATGATGTGAAGGCTTAGTTATCCCCGTAGTTACAAAGCACTTTTTTCCTACAGGAGGAGCACATATTAATTCCTAACTGTGTGTGTTTTAGGGAGCAGTGTCTACCACCGTTATTCCTTCTTCCATCTGGCTTTTGGGGATAATAGAGAAGCAGAGCTTACAATCTTAACCACAGTGTGTTAGTCACTCAATCGTGTCCGACTCTTTGCGACCCCATGGAGGAGGCTCGTCTCTCTCCATGGGATTCTCCAAGCAAGAATACTGGAGTGGGTTGCTATTCCCTTCTCCATCTTAACCACAGGGCCCTGGGTAAAACAGCAGGGCACCAGTAGCTCCTCAGCCCATACACAGAAAGGCAAGACCAAAAGCAGCTGCCAGGGAGAGGTCTGGGGTGCTGGTGGGATTGCATGTGTGTGGGCCCCACAGCAGCTGCTGCAGCAACACAGGCTGACTCAGAGGCTTATGCTGTCTTCTGTGAGATCCACAGTTACTCTCCCAGTTGCCCTTTTACAGGCATCCAGCACCAGACTCACCTTGTCTGGAGCATCCTCATGGACTGCGTGGCCACACTGGGGCAGGACCTGCATCTGGAACTTCCCTAGGGAAGATATAAACCAAAGCCACCTCAAGGACTAAAATGGTCCTCTCCTTACCATCTTTGCAGCCTCACAGGTCACGTTAGCAGGCCAGGACCTCCCCATCACCCCACCCCAACAGTCTGGACCCAATTAACAAGCCTGTGAGGAAGATGATAATACTTGACATTATAACCTTGAGCAAATCATTTCCCTTCACTTCTTCCTTCTGCACCTACTTAATATGCATTTACTTTGGGCCAGACACATAGAAAGAAACAGTTCCTATTTACACTACAGTCTAGTGGGAGAGCAAAACATAAAACTCAGATTTTAATGCAGCATATAGTTCCTAGGCTAACACTAAGCACATGGAACTGGACAAATACAGGAATTGGGTCTTTGCAATAAAACAGGGATCCAGGAAGGCTTCCCACACAGAAAAAGTAACTTACACAAAGCAACAGAGGATGAAATGGTATTTGCTCTTGAGAAGAAAAACTTTGGCATGGTGCTCATGAGAGTTAACAATGAGGCTGGAGATGTAAGTGGGGGCCTTATCATTAAGGGATTTGTAAATTAAAGATTTTGAGATTTATTATTACAATAATAAGTTACCATCTGAGTGTTTAACTATGTTCCAGACGGTACTAAACTACTTTTTCACACTGTCCTGTATAACACTGTAAGCTCAAACAAATGTGATCATTTTATTAAGAGTGGACAGAGATGACTGATAAAGCAAGATCTCTAAGGAGACCAAAGAATATGGAACCCATCCCTGGCCATCAAGGCCATGAGACATCCAAGCAGAGATGTCCAGCAGGTTTGATACATGGTCCAGGTGTGGACCCCAGGAGAGGTATGAGTCAGAGGGTTAGCTTTGTGAGTTATCAGGGTGTAGATGGGAACCATGAGATTGCCCAGGGAGAGTAAGTAGAAAAGAAGGAAACTTAGCAACAGAATCTGCTTAAGCCTGAAACCTTGACCCTGGAGTTGGCACCTTTTTTTCCTATAACCCGAAGTTGCCAATGCCTATTGACTTCACCTTTACCAAGCCTTGCATGTGCACTAAAGCCAAGAGCTTCCATGAAATCGGTTCCACTGCCTCCACAGTCATCTGGCCAGCACACCTGAACCTGAGCACATGTCACTTTCCTACTCATTACACCTCACAATCCCTGTGAGGCTGCCATCAATTTTCTCATTCTACAGATTGAGAAAATTAAAGCTAAGGCAGGTCAAGTAACTTGCCCAGGGTGAAAAAAAATTAGTAGGAAAGCAGCAGTACTCAAACACAGTTCTCCCAACTGCAGAGTCCTAGCTTTTACCACCTCATCATGTTGTCTTCTAAACAGAACTTGTATCTTTTTGTATTTGGGTTATCTTGGACCTTTCCCTTTCCTAAGAATTCTAACAATAATAAAAATACTGATCAGTATTCAGAATATCTCCTTTCATAATACATCTGCACACAGTACTTTATAATGCCCCTTTCAAAGACACTGTATCACTTTAATTCTTACAACTCTGAGGTCTATGTGGTAATATAATTCCCAATTTAGACAGAAAATTTCCACATGACTTTGCCCATTTCTCTGCCCTCAGGGGACCTAGGAATGTAATTTCTTCATAACTTACCTTGCATTTGGCCAATAGTCAGATCTTTATCCAATCTATCAACACCTAGAATAAAATAAGAGAATCCACAAGTAGCTTACTTGAAAAGGCTGTATGAAATAGGTTTTGCTGTTATGAAGTAAAAATTGTTACAAAGTGGTAAACATGATGACCTTCTCAATTCATGTTAATGCCAATCCTAACTTCCTGAGTGTACAGTCTCACCACATGAAGCTTTCGAGGCTGATGTTTCCCATAATCACTTTGCTTGTTTAAGCTGCTTTCTGAAAACAGGCTTTACTTTTTAAATTTCCTTTTTACTCAGAATATCCTTATACGACTCAAGGAGAAGGACTTGGGTTTGACCAGGTACAGAGACCAGGCCAGAATTAGGTCATCCCTGGTGGATGCTCATGCTTAGTTTTGAATTTGTCAAAGGAAGGAGAAAGGGCACAAATGAGTAAGGATGGTATTTCACTTTGGAAGTCGCTACCCATATGGTAAACACTTTTAACAAAGACATACTGAGATGACAATATACATACACTGCTAGGGACTGAACTGTGTCCCCCCGCAAAATTTATATGATGAAACCCTAATTCACAATGGGACCACATTTGGAGATATGAAGGTAATTAAGGTTAAATGAGGAAGTAATTAAGGTTAATGTCACAAAGGTAGGGCCCTCGTAAGATTAGACTGGTGCTCTCGCACTCTCTGCCACGTAAGAGCACAGTGAGAAGGTGGTGGTTTGCAAGCCAGTAAGAAAGCTCTCAGCAGAACCTGACAGGCTGGAACCCTTATTTCAGACTTACAGCTTCCAGAATTGTTTAAGCCACCCAGTATTTTGTTATGGCATCCCAGGCTGACTAATACATACACATGCACACTTACCAGCCAGGAGCAGCAATTTAGGAATAGGACAACTAAGAAAGAGATTGGATAAGCCTCGGAACCAGCCATCCCAGTATTTTTCTGTTTTTGCCAGTTCAATTCTCCAAGTGTATGGATGGTCTTTCTTGGTCTGAAGGAGTAAGAGCAAGTTTTGAGTCTCTGAGGGCAATCCCAGGAGGAACAGGAAAAAAACTAGGTCCGTGGGAAAAGGAAAGGGAAAGAAACTAGCACATATTAAGGTCCTACCATGTCCCAGACATTTTAATATACATTTAGTCTTTATAACAGCCTTGTGATATAAGTTATTGTTGTACCTGCATGTTTAGATGATTAGAAGTAAACTTTTTACTTTTATTAGTTTCAGTGAACCTAGGAAACTTTCTTAAGATCACAAAGCTAGTAAACTGGTACAACCAAGATTGAGCTTCTTATACTCAACTGGCAAAAATAACACATTATCAAAAGAATAACTACAAAAACCACACTGCAGTATGGAAAAATGCTTATGACGTAACATTAAGTGAAAGACGCAGAGTACAACATGTCATTTAAGTTAGGGTTACTACTGGAAAAATACAGTGTGCTTTGAGAAAGGACTAGAAGGGAAAACTGAAAATATGTTGATAAAATATTTTTTCTTATATTTTTATATATGACGATGATACGATGTAAACATGTATGTTAGTGTGTGAGCGTGCTCGGTCGTGTCCGACTTTTTGCAACCTCATGGACTATAGCCCACCAGGCTTCTCTGTCCGTGGAATTCTCCAGGCAAGAATACCAGAGTGGGTTGCTGTTTCCTTCTCCATATGTAGGTTTATTTATATAAACAGTAATTTATATATAATTTAAATAGTAATTTAAAAAGGAAATGACCAAATATAACAAAATCTGTTAAACTTCAATATAAAGTAGATGGCACAGAGTATGTGCCCATCAAATACAAGTTGAACAAATAAAATGTTCTCTACACTTTTTTGCATCATGAAAATTTTGAAATATTATAACTGAAATAACTAGAATACCACATCAACCACAATATGAAAATCTAGAAGTGAACATGAGACAGCATATATTGTGTTAAAGATCACCAGATGGTTGAGATGTTCATGTTACCCAAAGTGATTTGTATATTTAACACAATCACTTTCAAAATCCCAATGGCATTGTTTGCAAAAATAGAAAAATATATCCTATAATTCAATATGAAATATTAAGGGATTAATATTAATTTATCCATTAAATTCATATGGATATTAAGGGATCCCAAACACCAAAACAATTTTAATAAAGATAAACAAAACTGGAGGACTCATACTCTATTTCAAAATATATTACAGTTATAGTAATCAAAACAGCACAGTACTGGTATAAAGACAGACAAATAGAGCAATGGAATAAGCTCAAGAGCCCAGAAATAAACCTCATATATATGGTCGAGTGATCTTTGATAAGGATGCTGAGACCATTCAATGGGGAAATGACAGTTTTTTCAAAATTCAGCTGGGGAAACTGAATACCCACATGCAAAAGAATGAAGTTGGACAATATATAAAAATGAACTCAAATGGATTAAAACCTAAATATAATAAGAACCTACAACTATAAAATAAAGTTGTAGGTTCTTATAAACTTTTTAATAAAGCAGTCTTAAAAAAGAGATTTATGCATAAAGAAATATCTCTTGGACAACCAAAATAATGTTTTTCCTTTTTTTTCCTGTATTTTAACCATTATATATTAGAGTCCCCTCATCCCCAATAAAAATGTATAGCTTGTTTTCTTTCACAGAACAGAATGGATGCGACTGACCTCTTCTGTATGTCTCAGGGCCATTTCAAACACAACTTTTATACTGTGCTCAACAGAGATGCCCCTAAGAAGCTGTGCCTGGTTTTTTGTGTTGTTGTTGCTACATTTAATTGGCATTACTAATACTATCTCCATCATTTTATTTTTCCTTTATTGTGGTATCACTGACATACAACATTGTTGAAGGTGTACAGCATGTTGATCTGACACATGTATACACTGCAGCGACTACCACCACAGCGTGGTAACCACCTCTATCATGTCACGTAATTATCATTTATCTGTGGTGGGAACAATTAAGATCTAGTCGCTTAGCAACTCTGTAGTTTATAATACAGTACTGTTGCCTATAATTACTACTGTGCATTAGATATCCAGGACTTATCCACTAACTGCAAGAAGTTGTGACTATTGGGGTTTCTCTGTGTCCTTCCTCAGGTGGAGACTGTCTAGCTAAGTTCCTCACTGATTGATGTGCCTCAGTTTGTCCTCCTAATGGAACTGCTGGAGTTCATAAAACCCCATATATTAGGGCCTATAACAATGATAAGAAAAAAATGAGTTGCAATTAAAAATCAGAGGATCTGGATGTGTTTTAGCACTAACATTTACAGGTTGACCATAGGCAAGTATCTGCATCTGAGTCGCAAAACTGTTAATATTTACAATGCAGAGACAAAATGAGAACTAGAGATGTTAATGTGAATCATCCAGTATAGATCCTAGCACACAAAAGGGAAAAAGTAACTGACAATTTGTATCAGAGTTTCAAATCTACTAAACACTATTTGATTACCTTGGACAATTCTTCATCTCTTGAGTCTCAGTTTCTACACTGTTAACATGTGAGAAAAGATCTCTCCTCACCTCACAGACTGTGGGAGAGCAAACTGATCACGCATTATTCATAATTTTGTGAAATCCAAAAAGTTACAAAGTATTATCTTAAGGATGACAAGAAGATCCTCACTAAATTAAAAATACTGTTTTAAACAGTGTACTCTCCTCCTTGCTGACACTAGCATCTCCAAATCCAAAGGAATATGTGGTGTACACTGAGTCCATTCCCTGTCATAAGTAAGACAGTCATAATCCATCCCTGAAAGTCTGTGGCTCACACTCACTAATCATTTCTCAGAAAAGCACCCCTTCCCACAACCATCCTCAAATCAGTTGCTCAGCAAGTTGTCACAGAACACTTACTATGCACACAACCTTAAGCTCTATGTTGAGGGAAATTCACACATAACATCAGTTCCTCTGCTCCAAATACATAGGTTATTTTTGAGGGGAAACAATGCTTGTTATTAGAGGACACTGAACCTGTATTATAGGAATGACTATTAGAAAACCATATATTATGAGTGTGGCCTAGGAAAATCAGTTATATGACTCAGTCACAACTTCAGAAAAGAAAGTGCTAAGTTGTGTCCTACAGACTGTCAGTGCTATACTGCGGAGGGACTAATATAAACTGAGGTCAGAAAGCTTCCCAAGGAGATACACCCTGAAAGATGGGTAGGATCTGATCAGTTTTGTGTAGACTGGTGGTAGGAAATGGGAGATTTTCTCATGAGATAAATCACAGGAACAGAAGTAGAGGTGAGAAAGGGCCTGATGAGAGAGCAGTTCTCTCTGAGGGTAGGGTAATACTCTACAAAATATTCCAATCTGTCAGAGTTATAAAGAAGTGCTTTATGCTTTCAGCCAGAGCCACTACCTTCCAGTAATTTGCCAAAATGACCAACACAAAGAGAAAGAGGAGGGGCAACTGCTACACGTTCTCTAGGCCTTTTTGAAAACATGGAGTTGTTCCTTTGGCCACATACACGCAAATCTACTAAGAGGGTGATACTGTAAATAACAAGGGGATGGGTACTGTTCAAAAAGGAATGCCCCACAAATGTTACCAGGGCAAAACTGGGAGTCTACAGTGTTATCCAGCATGCTATTGGCATCACTGTAAACAAACAAGGGCAAGATTCTTGCCAAGAGAATTAATGTGCGTATGGAGCAATCAGGCACTCTAAGAGCTAACAGCTTCCTGAAATGTGTGAAGGAAATGATCAGAAAAAGAAGGAAGTCGAAGAGAAAGGGACTTGGGTTCAGCTGAAGCACCAGCCTGCTGCACCCAGAGAAGCACACTTCATGAGGACCAATGGAAAGGAGCGTGAACTCCTGGAGCCCATTCCCTATGAATTCATGGCATTTTGGGTATAAAAATAAAGACCTGGATTGTAAAAAGAAAAAAGAAGTGTTTTATATCTTATAGTTAATCTAAGTATCTATTATGATAGTATCTTTGTCCCTTAAATATCTAATGATGGACAAAAAGAACAATGTCACCTTCCTTTCCCCACCTTACACACTATCCCATCCTTCTAAGAATACTAACTTTCACTCACCTCCATGTCATCTTCCTTTTTCCTCTTGTTTACTGACTCACTTCCTTCTTCGTCTTCTTCTTCTTCCTCTATGATTCCTTCCACTATAGATTTTGAGCCTTCTGGACTTGTAATTCCTTCACACCTAGGTATTAAAAAGAAAAAAAAAGTGCTATCACACACCTCTCTTCTACACACAAATTACCTTAGAGAAGCTATTTATGGGTTTTTATAATCAAATACTAGTTAAAATTTAACAATGCTCTGGGAGGAGGGTGTGAAAAATGTGCATTTAAAAGTGTACAAAAGTGGAAGGTCATGGCCAACATTTCACTATATTCCAAGGGCTGGTTTCTGGTTCTTGCACCGATGAATGTTTTGTCACTCAGTCATGTCCAACTCTTTGTGACCCCAAGCACTGTGACCTGCCAATCCATGATCCACGATCCATGGTCCACGGGGTTTTCCAAGCAAGAACACTGGAGTGGGTTGCCATTTCCTTCTCCAGGGGATCTTCCCCACCCAGCGATTGAACCCAGGTCTCCTGCATTGCAGACAGATGCTTTACCGTCTGAGCTACTACTGATCCACAGAAGGTAGTAACCATTTCCTGAGGCATGGTGACAAGAGTTTTATTGGCATTATCTTATATAATCCTCATAGCAATCCCCTAAAATAGCTCTGAAGAGTTAAAAAATTGTCCAGGATCATTTAGCTCATGAGTGGATGCGGCTGGGAAGCAGATCCAGGCCCAGTTAACTCTAAAGCATGGTGCATAGTACAACATGGCTGGAACAGATTGGTAAAAGGCCCTCACTTTTAATTAGCTGACAGAAACTGGCAATTACAATAACCAGGGCCAGATAAACCTTAGAGATTACTGCATCTGATCCAACCAATTATTGTTGTTTTGCATCTAAAAATAATATCTCTTTATTTTCTATAATTAGGTAGAAAAATTATTACAGGAACAGCTGGTACCATAATTTCTTTTAAAGAGAACTCGTTGAACAAAAATACATTGACAGGTGTTAAAAGTAAAACCTCAAGAGCCTAGGTAGCAGCTAGGGCCAAGGTCTGTTCTTCATGATAATCTATCATTTTGCCCTTGAAAAAGGAGAGAGAAGGGAGACGAGGAGAGAGAACAAGCAAGATAAAGAGAGACTGGGACAAACTGAAGGGTCAGTCAAACTTCGGGTATAGATTTTTTAAGAATGGTAACTTCTGTCTTCTCTACCAAACCTTCAGTGATGTGTATGTTCACAAGTATTTTGTAAAGTGGGGGTTTTCTTAGGAACTTGAGGTGTCAAGTTTCACAATTAGGTCAAAGTATTAACAAAACAATATGTGCTTTGGGCTTCCACAGCAGTAAATTGGGAGGTTCAGGGGAATTACACCTAGATCAAGAAGGGCAGGAAGGTTCCAGTGGGCATCTAAGTGACAATTAAAACACAGATTCTTACACACACAGTTTTACATATTTAGAGAAAACATCACTTGAAGTAAAAATGTAAAGATAACTGAACTACCTGAATACAAACCATGTAACTCTTCACTGCTTAAACAAATCAGATCTCAAAATATTCAAGCACTGAAAAATGAGCAGTCTCACAGCTTATTTAAAGCCTCTGCATTGTGCCTGCCAGATATTACTACTCAAACTGCTCTTTTGGATATAAAATCCATCATGTAGGCCTTAAAGTCAAATACACAGGAGTTTGAGTTCTAAGAATATGAGTTCTATCATTCATTAGCTATGTGATCCTGGGAAAGTCACTTTACCTTTCTGAACTTCCATTTCCCCCCATATAAAAGAGTTACCTTGAAGAGGTATTGTAAGGATTAAATGAGGTAGTGCAAATCAATGAATGAAATGAATGAATGAATCCAGGTAGTTATCATCAATGGCCACTAATATTAAAAACAAACAAAAAAAAGACAACCAGACATTATGTGCTTCCTAACAGCAGTACACGACATCACCTATTGCTGTTGCTGTTTAGTTGCTTAGTTTTATCTGACTCTATTGTGACCCCATGGACTGTAGCCCACCAGGCTCCTCTGTCCATGGTATTTCCTAGGCAAGAATACTGGAAAGGGTTGCCATTTCCTTCTCCAGGGGATCTTCCCAACCC
The DNA here is from genome assembly GCF_029378745.1 of Bos indicus. Taxonomy (NCBI): domain Eukaryota; kingdom Metazoa; phylum Chordata; class Mammalia; order Artiodactyla; family Bovidae; genus Bos; species Bos indicus. The sequence continues at coordinate 54,083,126 of NC_091774.1, read as the reverse complement.
AGGGATTGAACCCAAGTCTCTGGTACACATCTCCTGCGTTGCAGGTGGATTCTTTGCGAACTAATAAAAAACCAAAATAAAAACAAACGAACCTGAATTTGATCAAACCTGTGACCTAGCAATTTACAGAAAATACAAGGAATAAAGGAACATGTTAAATTACACCTTAAGGAATCAATCAGCAAATCTAGAGTGTGGGAGATTCTACAGAGCAAACAACCAGGTTTCCTCAACAAATAAACTGCCAGGGGGAAAAAAAAGAGACAGAAGGGTAGCCTATAGATTAAAAGATACTTAAGAGATTTATCAATCAACTGCTATGTATAAATTCCTATTATAGTTCTGGTTTGAACTAAAAATAAAAAGACAATCAGATACATAGATACTAAAGACATTTGATGATATTAATGAATTGTTCATTTTTTTAGGTGTGATATTGGTCTTATGACTGTGCTTAAAGTGTCCTTACCTTTTAGAGCATACTAAAATTTTGCAAAGGAAATTATATCTGAAATTTTTTTCAAAATATTTTGTCCTTAGGGGAAATAAATAGGGGCACAGATGAAACATGAGTTCATAACTGTTGAAGATGGGTAATGGGTACATTGGGATCATTCTATTATTCTATTTGTGTATGTTTGAGAATTTTCCATTATACAAGGTTTTAAAATTACACAGTGTATATAAAATGCCGTGCACAATGCCTGGCAAAGAGCAGGCATTTAATAATGCCATTATCATTTTCATCCACCTTTGTACTCCCTGTGTGTCCTGGTGGGCAACCTCTTCCCAATTCACCTGAAGTTTATTTTGTGACTACACAGCAATACCCAGGACTCATGTAACCCTATCTAGGAGGATCAACTGGGCTAAATAATCTTTCGAAGTCAAGCGTTAGTTGCTCAGTCATGCCCAACTCTCTGATCCCATGGACTATAGCCCGCCCAGCTCTTCTCTGTCCATGGAATTCTCCAGGCAAGAATACTACAGTGGGTTGTCATTTCCTTCTCCAGGGGATCTCCCCAACCCAGGGACCAAACCCAGGTCTCCCACATTGCAGGCAGATTCTTTACCATCTGAGACACCAGGGAAGTTAAATAATAAATAATCTTAGCTCACCCTTAAAATCTGACTTTCACTCAGGCTGTGCCAAAGCTTTTTATAACGTGATTTCCTCACAACCAGGTTTGGCTTAGGAGACTGTTACCAGAATGAAACCATGGCTGCCAGCACCAGAGTGAACGCTAATCTTCATCTTTCAACACCTATAGTTATGCTAATAAGGTAATCCATTATTATACAGAACAGGGGTCCCCAATCTCCAGGATCTAATGCCTGATGATCTGAGGTGGAGCTGATGTAATAATAATAGAAATAAAATACATAATAAGTGTAATGTGCTTGAATAATCTCCAAACCATCCCCCCTCTGCCCCCCAGTCCATGGAAAAATTGTCTTCCATGAAACCAGTCCTTGGTGCCAAAAAGGTTGGAGACCACTGATATAGAAGACATTATTTGGCTTTGGGATTTCTGCAAAAAAAAAAAAGAAGAAGAGAAAATCTATACAACTGGCCAAACTGAGTTCTCTTATAAAAATTATCTAAAATAATGAAGGTATTCACCAACATGGTAGAATAGATGTATGACCAAAAAAGCAACCTGTAATTCCTCATTATGTTTCAGCCTCTAACCAGTGCAAGGGGGAAAAAATAAAACCTACTGTTTGACTTGGCCAACCATTGAGACACGGGCAGACTCCAGATTTCGAATCTGGCCACTCTTCACACTAGAAAAGTGAAACAGGAGAAAGAAGGTTATTCCTCTTTATCTTATCATATCAGCAGGGTCAAATCAACAATTTTGCGATTCTGTGGGAGCTACTAAAAAGGTGCAGTTATCAATGTAGCTTACTATGGAGATTACCACTACTTCCCATTTCGTTATTATGGTGATAAGCCAAGCAGTAAAAATTAAGGCACTGAAATCACTTAAGTCCTGGCAATATTTACCAAGAGGTAGATACCATATCCCATGCCTGAGCTCAAGAAGCACATAATTTAGTGGGGAGAAAGAAATGAAACAAATAATTTTAATAGAGTAAGGTTCCAATGAACCTCATTTATTTTGAATGAAGTCAGAGAAAACTTCCCAAAGTCTTGCCTAAACTGAGGACTTAGGATAAGTGGAAGATAAAAGAGGGTAGTCAGAGTAAAACAGGCAGAAGGCACACTGTGAACGAAGGTACTGTGATGTGAAAAAATCAGTAGGATGACGATCTTAGAAGGAAGAGAGCAAGGAGGAACAGAGGAGATAACAGGAGAGTGTGACAGAGCAGGACAGGCAGGGGTTAGCTTCTGGAGGGTCTTACATGCCATGATATAGAGGCTTAGGAGCTCACTCTTTAAATAGAATAGTCTTCTCGGAGTTGACTAAGGGTCAAGAAAAATGACTGCCTGTCCCAGGGGACCTGAAAACACTGCCTGAAGCCAGCCAGCAGAACACATTTCTTTAAATCTCATTTTTCAGCTTAAAAAAAAAAATCACATAAAATTTTATACTGTAACCCCCTTTAGATAATGACTTTGTTTCTTATTTTAATGATAAAAAGAAGCAATCAGAATTACTATTTCATTTTTCCACCACCAACTGAATCTACAAATCTACCTGTATTATAATCATATATACTCTACCTTGAAGAGTACTGAATATATGAAGTTATCTCTGTTTCTATTCAAGCCCAACGTTGGGCACTGGTTCAATCCTCTTTTGTTCATGAAGATCTTGTCCCTTTACTCATCCTGTCTCTTATCTGTGTCATTTTTTCCCTTTAGTAGATATTACATAAAACATCTAGTGGATATTATAAAACATCTTTTAAAAACATTTTCAACCCCACATTCACTTCTAGATACTACCTTACTTCTCTGATCTTCTATCTCAAAAAAGTTATCTTACTTACTTTCTCCACTTTGTCACCTCACGTCCTTTCCTCAACCAACATCCCCAACATACATCAGCTTTTTATCTCCTACTTACTTTCAGAGATTTCCTTTGTCAAGGTCACCTTCATCAGGCCAATCCTAATGGTCATTTCTTAGTCTTGACCTCACTTGATCTCTCAGCAGCATTTGACAAAGATCATTTCTTCTTCCAAGAGAGAGCTAACACTCTCTTGCTTTCCTTCTATCTCACCAACTGTGCCTTTTCAGTTTATTTTGATGGATATTGCTTTCGTTCCCAAGCTCTAAATACTGTAGCGTATCCCAAAGCTCAGTACTTGGATCTTTTTTCTATCAACTAAATGATTGCATTCAATCTTTGCCTTTTTTTTTTTTTTTTTTGCATATTCAAAGAGAATATTTTTATTTGACCATGTGAATAAAAGTCCTGATTCCTGCCCCTTGCTGCTGCTAAGTCACTTCAGTCATGTCCGACTCTGTGTGACCCCATAGACAGCAGCCCACCAGGCTCCCCTGTCCCTGGGATTCTCCAGGCAAGAACACTGGAGCGGGTTGCCATTTCCTTCTCCAATGCATGAAAGTGAAAAGTGAAAGTGAAGTCACTCAGTTGTGTCCGACCCTCAGTGACCCCATGGATTGCAGCCTACCAGGCTCCTCCGTCCATGGGATTTTCCAGGCAAGAGTACTGGAGTGGGATGCCACTGCCTTCTCCGTACCTGCCCTCAAATCTGCTGTTCTTTGTCTCTATCATTCATCAATTATTGGGTTAAAAACCTAGTAGTCATCCTTGAATGCTGCATCTCCCCTCACCTGCTCTCCCAACACACAATCCATAAGGCAATCCTATCAGTCTACTTCAAAATACATTCCAAATATGACCATATAACTTCCTCTGTTGCCATCACAGTCTATGCTGACCAGCACTACTCTCTTCTACAATTGTTTCCTACCAATTTCTCACTTTTGTTATCACCCTTCCTCCTCAACTGCTTCCCCTATTCTGCTTTCCTCAAAGCATCTAGGTGGTAGAATCAAGATCCAAATCCATTTCTGACTTCAAAGCCCAGGCTTTTAATGACTACACCCTACTGCCTCTTATTTGCATGACCAAGAAAACAAAAGCAGAAATTCACTTTGCTTTAAATCTTTACTGGATTAAATGGATTGGTCTTGTATTTCAACATCTTGTCCCCACCTCAAATCTGGAATAACCAAAATAGCCATGAGTCATATACTATTCAGATATCCCTCAGACACAAAATAAAATTACCAAAAAGCCGGTAGTATTCTTTCTGATTCTTACGCTCAAAAGATATCTAAAAATCAGTGGCTCTCATAGAACCCAGAACATTTTAACATTCAACAAACAGAATGCTTATCCCACATCTGACACTAGAATCAAGACTCTGTCTCCCCTTAAGAGAAGGTGCACTATGACCCTCAGACTGGGTTGGGTACTTGTCTTCTGTACCTCCTTTGTTGTGTTGTATTTATATAATTACTTGTATGTATTCCAGCTTTTTGATGAAAGGAACTAAGCCTAATTCATCCCCAGTTCTTAGATCAGGTACTGATACATCTCAGGTACCTGAAAAAAACAGTGTTAACTGAATAAATTTTAAAAGCTATCTGTAATAACTTTTTCACTGGTTGTTACTGGGGAGGCAGGCAGGGCCCAAGGTACATGTTGAGCTAGTAGCAGTTGCATTCTCAGTGTGGCTGCTTAAGCCATCTTTGGTACTCCCAAGAGAGCATCTTACATCATGGTAGTAAACAGGGGAGGCAAAAGCAACCGTATCAAACACAAACATCATTCTGGCAAGCCACATTTGGCATGAGATCCTCTGTCCTAGAAGGAATGCCTAAGATACATTTGCCAGGTTCTTAATTCTCACTCGATATCTCTGACTCAGTAAATAAATACATTCTGCCTGCTAAAGCCACCTGCAGTATGGTATATGTTATATGAAAGTACAAAAGAAATAGAGAATAGCTTCTGATCTTATGCAGAAGAGCATTAAGACAGAAATAAAAATTAACAATATAAGCATGTCCCTTAAAGAAGGATTAGAAGACTTAGGGGTAAACAGTACAATGTAATATAGACTTGAAGGTTTTAGCAATTTTGCTGAGGGAATGACCAGGGTGGTTTGGAGGAGTTATAGGAAGTGTTCTGAAGAGGGGACTAGAAATGGATTTTGAGGAATAGGTAGGAAAAAAGGATACCGAAGACGTTTTATCCCAAAACTGATCTCTGTAGGGGAGGGACAGTGTTTTACTCGTCTTTGCATCATTACCCTTTAGCACAAAGTGTTCAATAAATATGTGTTTAATAAATGGTCAAATAATTTATTGAATTAGTGAATAAATTAATGACTGAACAGCCTTTACTTAAGTGGAAACCACAGCCAATTCTATCAGTAATTTCTATGAAAACTATTTAGCAAAGGGTTTTTATTTAGGCCAAACGCAAATAAAAACCGAGAAGGGAACCTACAGCCATCTGTTTCTCCACCTTTTCTGGAACAGAGAAAGTGAATCTAGAATCATGGCACATCAGAGTTGCAAAAGGCCTTACAGTCTCATTTAGTCCAAAATCTCACCTTAGCGATGGGAACAGCTAGATAGCAGATAATCCATAATTGTTAAGATTCTAGGAGGTACTATAGTATATTAGAAAAAGGATGGGTTTTAGACAACTGAGCCAAGTCCAAAACGTTTATTTTTTAAAACTGCTCTTTATGTAAATGTTTCCATACATGATATTACAACAAAGCTAAGGCTTGGAAATTGAACCATTCCCTTCAACTTGGTGCTTGAGCTGATGAAAAAGAAAAGCTAAAACCTAACATTTAAAATATAGATTATATAAATTTGTGGGTTACCTCCATTCAATGGCATTCTCCAGAGACTTGAAGGTTTTAGGACGACCACGTAAGAAATTCTGCATGCTATTAAGTGCATCCATGGCTGTACCTAGATGGTAAACAAAAAATTTTAACCACAGTACTTAACATATTCTGAGTCAACATAACTTAAAGAGTCAATTATATACTATGTATCTGCCCTCAATGACAGAATTAAGTGACTATGGAGGGAAAAAGCAGTTTAAGAAAATTCAGAAGACTAATGTGATTGCCTCCTTCTAAGATGTCCTCCAGTGATTTTTGCCTCCTGGTATTCAGTAGTCCCTCCACATTGAATAGAGCTAACTTATACAAGCAATAGTGTGACTTCTGAGGCTGGATCAGAAAAAAACTGGCAGTTTCTTTTTAAATAGTAATTAAAACTATGGGATGTACATACAATTGAAATATTATGCAGCCATAAACGATGTTTATGTAGAGTTTCTCATGGTATGTAAAATAACTATATAATGTGAGGTAGGGACAAAATGAGTGAAGGTGTGAAAAGTACAAACTTCCACTAATAAAATAAGTCAGTCCTAGGTATGTAATGTATAGCATGGTGATTATAGTTAATAATACCATATTGCATATGTGAAAATTTTTAAGATCTTATAAGTTCTCATCACACACACACACACACACACAAATCTGTAACTTTGTGTGATGACATATGTTAACTAGATATATTGTGGTGATAATTTCACAATATACACATATAACAAGCCATGATGATGTACATTTGAAAAGTTAAATGTCAATTATATCTAAATAAAAAAATACTTGGAATGCTTTTGCTACAAAATAACATTTAAAAAAAAAAGATACAAAAGACAGAGGGACATACTTCAAGATGAAAGTCAACAGTAAATAAAGATAACAATAATCTACCATGGATATCTTTAATAAGTCAAAGATTTTGATTTAGTCAGCACTAAGAAAACTTACCTTCCACAACATCAATCATGCACAGACCCAAGAGGCTTGGCACCAGGTTCGACGATGCTGTGTGGACTGCAATAGCACCGCCCATGCTATGTCCAATGAGCATAATTGGAGGAGGGAGGTCCCCATACATGGCTTCAACCACATTGCCAACATCTCTGCAGAGAAGAGAAGGAAGTAAAGCATGGAATATTACTAACAACACTGTAAAAATAGTTTTCTTTCCTAATTCTCTCCTTTGGTCTGTAACTAATAATCCCAGGACTGTAAAGGTCTAATAGACCATCTTGCAAATGCACCTAAGTAAACCTCCTAACACAGTCCCCAGTACCTATACAACAAGAGCTAAGAACCAAAACTTTGATTTCGCTTTACATCACACTTTCACTGTTCCACACATTTAGTACAATTATATAAATATCTACCTTTATTTTAAACCTAAAATAAGCCTGAAACTCTGAACAAATCATTCAACTGCTCTATGCCTCAGTTTCCTATCCATGAAACACGAAAACAATTTTTTTAAGCACTATAATGTAGCGGTTCGACATCAACTGCAAGATGAACTGCAGACCTAGTTTATTTTTTACTGTGTGAACTTGGATTAGCTACTTAATCTCTTAAGAGTTTCAACATCTATAACATGAAGATAAGGATATCAATTACTATTCTGGATTGCTCTGAGGATTACTGAGACACTCAGTGGTGAAAAGAGTACTTTCATCACTTTACTTTGAAAAGAGTAAGGTGTTATACAAATATTAATTATTATTTACAATTTGTCATGTAAATTTGCTTGAAGTATGAACGCAAACTTAGTGTTCTGAGAAACCAGAAAAATGTTCAGAGCTAATTTTTACTGGCTTCTGTTCTAGTCTTTAATTATGAGTCAATCTATTTAACAAAGTCAAACCCCAAAGCTTTGAAAAGGAGAAGTAAAGCAGAAACTTTGTTTTTCATTCGTGTATGGGCCTTCTTTGCTACAGGAAGAGTAAGTAAGGTGTGTTTCTAGAGACCACTGGCTCTACTGTCTTCTGGGAATGAGTCAGTCACGCAACTTTAAGCAGTTTTGTTTTGCTGAATGTCACTACATACCTCAGGCACTCATGCACTGTCAGCCATATAGCAGCTGTGAATGCAGGGACACAGTCTTTCAAATATGGTTCTCCACAGTATTCAGAATGGCAAAAATAAATATTATTTCTGAAGGAATTAATCTTAAAAATCTCATACAACAATTATAGATATGAATAGGATAGTTGCAATATCTACAGACAGTGTGAATGAGAAAGAAGCAGGCCACTCAATTTTATAAGCAAAAACAAATAATTTTTAATAATAAGGCTAAAAGTTTTGGTTTGTTAAGTATAATGAGTAAAATAAAAGGATGCTATGAAAGATTATCTAGTTAGTAACTGGATATACAATTTTGGTAGATGCTATCTAGGGGGATCCTGTTATATTTATTAATACTAGTTCATTTCCTGAGAAGCAGTATAGCATATCACAGACATAACAGAAAATGGAGTATCAGAGTAAGCTGAGCTCGAATCTTGGCTCTTTTACTTTCAGTGGAGTTTCATTTTACATAGAGTTTAGGTTCTAAGTTGATGTGAAAGGCAAAAACCATGCTGTCAGGGCTACTTGAAAACCCACCAACTGCCCATTAAAATGCCCATTTTAAGATTTTTGTTTCACAGAGTGATTGAATTCAGAAACAATATAAATGTTTTATTGCTTCACCTATTTCAGCAACAATCCAACTTGTTGACTCTTCTAATTCTTGGTAATTATCTTCAGTTCCTACAGAAGGTTTTAATCATTTATTTTCTTTTGAACTTTTTGTGTGAGTTATCAACTTATTATCTCTTAGCTCTTATTCACCTTTTACATGTTCCGCAATAACTGGATGAGGCCTTTAAATATTTTTCCTTTGCTAGCTGGCAAGATGTCAAGCTATGCCAGTAGAGGGCAAAGGAGAGATACTGCAGAAAGAGAGGGTTTTGTTCCTGGTGTGCACTGACTCCACAAGCTCCTGTAGCTTGTCTAGCATCCAGGACCTGCAGCACACACAGCTTTTCCAGTGACCAGCTCTTGAAACACAGAAGGTTTCTCCAAACACTCCATCCCCTCATCCCTAATGTTCTTTTATTCTCCCTAGATTTTTGAAGTATAATTGGTATATAAAAACGGTACATAATTAATGTATACAATTTGGTAAGTATACACTCCTGTTATCATCACCATGATCAACTCCTGTTATCACCATGATTAACTCCTGTTATCACCATGATCAACTTCTGTTATTATCACCATGATCAAGGGAATAAACACATCCATCACCTTCAAGATTCCTTGTGCTGCTTGTGTGTGTGTGTGTGTGCACACATACGCATGGTAGAAAGACTTTACATGAGAGCTACCCTCCTAACAAACTTCTAAGTGCACAGCATCATTAACTATAGGCATTATGTTGTACTGCAGATCTCTGGAACCATCCCCGGTAATTTTGCTGCAGAGTGCTGCTGGTGAGACAACTCCATGTGAACAGCTTCCCCTGAACCTGAAAGGGCAGATTTCTGGCAAGTTCTGCCAACAAAGCATCAAAGTGACTTCTACACCTTCAGTAAGCCATCATTAGTGCCCTCTCCAACAAGGGGATCTCAATCTTTTCCACTCAGGTGCTGTCTCGGTCTGAGGGGAAATAGGAAGTGGCTGCTTCTTACATCTGCTATTTCTAGTCTTTCCTTCTCTTTTTCAAACCTGTTCCCAGCTTTACAGAGATGTAACTGATAGATAAAATTATAATATATTTAAAAAGTGTACAATGTGATGATTTGACATGTATACACCGGGACATTGATTCCCATAATCAACTTAATTAACCCTATATTCTTTAGAGCTCTTACGTTTTACTAGCCAATTCCTCATTACTCCAATCCCCTGTTATAATTAATAAATCTTTATATTAAGCTTTCCTTGTTTATTACTATCTGATTTCTCTGATTGTCCCAGATTCATACATGATTAGGCAATATTTCCTTAAGGTCATCATCAATTCTTTAATTTCTTCTTGAATGTCAGTCAAGCTATCACATCCTTGTCTGGCTGCCTGGCCACTTAGATGATATATTTCACTTTTTTGTACCCTTTAAAAATCATCTGAAAATCTTTCTATGGGTATTACATGCTTGATTATTTCAGGCATTACTGTTCTCACATTACAAAGAAAAAAATGAGGGAGCAGATTCTTGGCTCTCCTTTCATGGTTTCTCAGGCACATGATTATTGAGTGGAATGGTTCTCACACATTGTTATTTCTCTCTCTTTGCCAAGCACTATGGTTGAATGATCACAGATCAGGTCCATTAACTGTGTGACCTCACATGGTTGGTTACTGTGCCAATTTCCTCATTGATAAAAAGGTGACAATATTTACACTATGGATTAAAACAAATAATTTATTATAAATAAATGTTTAATTTACACTTAATAAAGCCTGGAAGATAAAAATCACATAAAAAACATCTACTATAATGATACAATTTTGGCCACATGAATTCGGGTTCTGAAGAAAAAACAGAACTTATATCCAGATTCAACTTTACTTATATCCAGATTCAAGCTGCTAAAGAAAGAATGGACGAGGTATTTTTGGTGCCAAAAAAATACTTGAGAGAGAGCATGCATTAAACACATCAGAGCGCGCGTATTAAAAGCAAGGCAGCTTGAAAACGCCTGTTTACAAAATAGAACGTTGTATGTGTATGTACTCAGTCGTGTCCGACTCTTTGTGACCCTATGGACTGCAGCCCACCAGGCTCCTCTGTCCATAGAATGTTCCAGGTAAGAATACTGGAGTGGGTTGCCATTTCCTACTCTAGGGGAACTTCCCAACCCAGGGATCAAACTCATGTTTCCTGCATTGGCAGGCAGATACTTTACCACTGAGCTACCAGGGAAGCCCATACAATACAGAATAGTGGTTCCCAGATACCAGTCATGGGACTGGCTGCATCAGATTCCTTTATAGAAATTTATCAAAATATAAATGCCCAGACCCACTGGTAGAAGCATGAATTCAAGAGCTGTGAGGCAGGGCTGAATGATCTGTACTTTAAATCATTTCTCAGATAATTCTGATGAATGGCCAGGTTTGAGAGCCACTGTAGGTGCTATAGGAGAAGGCAATGGCACCCCACTCCAGTACTGTTGCCTGGAAAATCCCATAGATGGAGGAGCCTGGTAGGCTGCAGTCCATGGGGTCGCACAGAGTCGGACACGATGGAAGCAACTCAGCAGCAGCAGCAGCAGTAGGTGCTATACTCATCTTTTACTTTGCAGTCCAGGGTATAATCAGTTATTCTTTAATACCTTGTTCCCATCTTACTATAAAGCTGGAAAAAGCATGCGGGCAGGATATCATAAGAACATCTTAGAGGGCATTTTGTAAACAACTATTTTTCAAGTTTGGGTCCCCAATAGATATTCAGAATCTATTCAATATTCAACTCTGTGAACAGAAGGAAACTTTTCAAAAGCTAACACAGACTAAACTGTTCCCTGAAGAATTTTCAGGGCATCATTTTAAATGATGACCATCATACTGAATATACCAAGAAACCAGAGGTTTCTTTCAATATTAAATAGTAAAGAAACACTAGATATAGAGAAAAAAAAGAAGTAAAATGTTCTGTTATTTATTGTTCAACAATCTCACCAGGAAAGCCATAAAGATATATTATTATTTATGGTAGTAATGTAAGCCAGGTGATTGTATAAACAGTATTACTTACTTTGCCATTGTTTCTGCAGACAGGTCTTCAGAATTCCTGACTTTTGTTTCACCTAAAAAGAAAATATTTTAAAAATAAAATTCCCAAGGAGATAAATGATAAAATCAAGAGTACTGTCTTTCAAAAATCTCACTTTAGGATAATGAAATGGGGACTTTATAATTGTACATGATAGGCACAGCAAGGATTTTCTATTACAGACATATCTTTATGAAGGATAATTACAGTAGCAAAGAAGGAGGATAATTACAGTAGCAGGTATTTCCACATTCCTTATACACCACCTGCATTGGAATTTGGTTACATTAGCAGACATTTTCTCAACAAGATATATATGTGTGTGAATTTATAAAATATTTGTGAAAACTAAAAGCTAGGATTTCCCTCAAAATGCCCAAATGGAAATGACCAGACCCAGTGAACTTTTTAATACTTTACACTGTTCAAAAGGGTTGGCAAATGTGTCATTGAGTCAGTGAGTAATTAAGAACTTCACTCACCATGACCTCGAAGATCCAAAGCCACAATCCTACATTGAACTCTACTAATGATTGCTGCCTAGGAGGAAAAGGAAAAGTATTAAGACACATCAAGGTTAGCAAATCTTTCCCCATTACCAATGATAACTTTGTTGGGTGAACTGCCATCAGAAATAAAGGATCCCAAGAGAATTAAAGGAATTCCCCTTTAAAGAAAATATTTAAAACTAATGACTGTTTTTTTGATACACATTCTGGCTCTATCCCAACTTCAAAATATGAAATCCCTCAAATTTAACTCTTCCTAGCTTTCCATGAAACAGAATAAGCACCTCTAAGCAAAGCCCCTCTGAACTCTGCCATCACCTATGATTTTCGTCCACACTCACTGGTTATTTCTTCCCTATTCTAGAAGGAAATTCTCTAGGTGAGAACTGTGAGTCAGTCTGTATCTTGGTTCAGCACATCACACAAATGTGACACTCAGATAATGAAATAACCTTGAAAGCAGCACAAGTCATAAAATCTACCAAAGATTCACTTAAGATAGAGCAGCAGTACACATGTTTGTGCCAATTAAAAATATATTGAAAAAGAAATCATAATATCATGAGCCAGTACAATTTTACTGGTTTAAACAAACCTAAAATTGAGGATCTTCTTCCTCAAATGAACTAGACTCTTTGACATTAATACATCACAATTAGTGTTAGTAAACATCATCAACACTTTTTTAACTTTTAAAGAAACGACAGGACAACTATCTAGGCTAACGCCTACATTTCATGAATGAGGAAACAGAAGTCAAGAGATAGGAAATTATTTTCTCAGGATCATACAACTAGCAGTAAAAATAAGATGAGAACCAAGGTAAGCTACTAACATAACAGTCAATGTATAAGATAAATCAAAGCTCTTAAATCACATTTTCTCATTTTATTTTTAATTGACATGTTTTTAATATAGTCACATTATAAAAATATAAAAATTAGTAAGAAAGAGAGGAGAAAAAAGCTCATATGATTTGCCATCTAAATGTCATCTCTTTGGATGTTTCCTATGATCTTTTTCCCCAACTCTGCTGAAATATTATTGACATATAATATTAAGGCACTGGATGTGATCATTTGATACATGTGTATATGTAAAATGATTATCACAATAACCTCCAGCCTCTCACATAATCATCATTTGTGTGTGTGGATAATATTTAAGATCTATTATCTTAACAACTTTCAAGTATGAATACCATACAGCTAATTACAGTCACAATGCTGTACATTTAACAGATTCCCAGAACTAATTCATCTTACAGCTGGGAGTTGGTACGCTTTGACAAACATCTCCCCACTTCCCCCACCTCCTAGCCCTTGACAATCACCATTCTAATTTCTATTTCTATGAAGTCAGCTTTTTTAGATTCTACATATAACTGAGAACACATATTATTTGTCTTTATCTGATTTATTTCATCTAACACAACACACTCAAGGTCCTCCATGTGGTTGCAAAAGCCAAGATTCCTTTCTTTTTCATGGCTGAATAATCCTGTGTGTGTGAGAAAGAGACATGTTTTGCATGGAGCTATTCAGTTTCCCCAACACCATTTATTTTAGAGATTATCTTTTCCCCATGGAGCCTTCTTGGAGTCCTTGGAATTTTTGGTTTCAGTAAAGTTGAACTTATCAACCTTTTTTTAATGGCTTCCATTTCATGGGGCTGCCCAACACCATATATTAATGTTCTTATCATCTTTTTACATGGACTTCCCTGGTGGCTCAGACGGTAAAGCGTCTGTCTACAATGCGGGAGACCTGGGTTCGATCCCTGGGTTGGGAAGATCCCTTGGAGAAGGAAATGGCAATCCACTCCAGTACTATTGCCTGGAAAATCCCATGGACGGAGGAGCGTGGTAGGCTACAGTCCATGGGGTCACAAAGAGTCGGACACGACTGAGCGACTTCACGTTCATGTTCATCTTTTTAAATTCAGTAGTTTAATCCATTTGCAATTTTTATATTAACTTATTTTTATACATGGGCTTATTTCTGGTTTCTTTCTGCCAATACCATACTACTGATAAGAGTTTTAGAATATGCTTTGGTTCATGTACTGTTGAAGCCTGGCTTGGAGAATTTTGAGCATTACTTTGCTAGCGTGTGAGATGAGCACAATTGTGCGGTAGTTTGAACATTCTTTGGCACTGGAATGAAAACTGAGCTTTTTCAGTCCTGTGGCCACTGCTGAGTTTTCCAGATTTGCTGGTATATCAAGTGCAGCACTTTCACAGCATCATCTTTTAGGATTTGAAATAGCTCAACTGGAATTCCATCACTTCCACTAGCTTTGTTCAGTGATGTTTCCTAAAGCCCACTTGACTTCGCATTCCAGGATGTCTGGCTCTAGGTGACTGATCATACCATCTTGATTATCTGGGTCGTGAAGATCTTTTTTGTATAGTTCTTCTGTGTATTCTTGCCACCTCTTCTTCATATCTTCTGCTTCTGTTAGGTCCACACCATTTCTGTCCTTTATTGAGCCCATCTTTGCATGAAATGTTCCCTTGGTATCTCTAATTTTCTTGAAGAGATCTTTAGTCTTTCCCATTCTATTGTTTTCCTCTATTTCTTTGCACTGATCACTGAGGAAGGCTTTCTTATCTCTTCTTGCTATTCTTTGCAACTCTGCATTCAAATGGGTATATCTTTCCTTTTCTCCTTTGCCTTTCACTTCTCTTCATTTCACAGCTATGTGTAAGGCCTCCCCAGACATCCATTTTGCTTTTTTGCATTTCTTTTTCTTGGGGATGGTCTTGATCCCTGTCTGCTGTACAGTGTCAAGAACCTCCATCCATAGTTCATCAGGCACTCTATCAGATCTAATCCCTTGAATCTATTTCTCACTTCCACTGTGTAATTGTAAGGGATTTGATTTAGGTCCTACCTGAATGGTCTAGTGGTTTTCCCTACTTTCCTCAATTTAAGTCTGAATTTGACAATAAGGAGTTCATGATCTGAGCTACAGTCAGCTCCCAGTCTTATTTTTGCTGACTGTATAGAGCTTCTTCATCTTTGGCTGCAAAGAATATAATCAATCTGATTTCAGTGTTGACCATCTGGTGATGTCCATGTATAGAGTCTTCTCTTGTGCTGTTGGAAGAGGGTGCTTGCTGTGAACAGTGCATTCTCTTGGCTAAACTCTGTTAGCCTTTGCCCTTCTTCATTCTGTACTCCAAGGCCAAATTTGCCTGTTACTCCAGGTGTTTCTTGACTTCCTACTTTTGCATTCCAGTCCCCTATGATGAAAAGACATCTTTTTTGGGTGTTAGTTCTAGAAGGTCTTGTAGGTCTTCATAGAACCATTCAACTTCAGCTTCTTCAGCACTACTGGTCAGGGCATAGACTTGGATTACTGTGATACTGAATGGTTTGCCTTGGAAATGAACAGAGATCATTCTGTCATTTTTGAGATTGCATCCAAGTACTGCATTTTGGACTCTCTTGTTGACTATGATTTCTTCTAAGGGATTCTTGCCCACAGTAGTAGATGTAACAGTCATCTGAGTTAAATTCACCCATTCCAGTCCATTTTAGTTCAGTGATTCCTAAAATGTCGACATTCACTCTTGCCATGTCCTGTTTGCCCACTTCCAATTTGCCTTTGATATGACTGATTTCCAATTTGATTCATGGACCTAACATTCCAGGTTCCTATGCAATATTGCTCTTTACAGCATCAGATTTTGCTTCTATCACCAGGCACATTCACAACTGGGTGTTGTTTTTGTTTTGCCTTTTTCTCTTCACTCTTTCTGGAGTTATTTCTCCACTGATCTCCAGTAACATACTGGGCACCTACCAACCTGGGGAGTTCATCTTTCAGTGTCCTATCTTTTTGCCTTTTCGTACTGTTCATGGGGTTCTCAAGGCAAGAATACTGAAGTGGTTTGCTATTCCCTTCTCCAGTGGACCACATTTTGTCAGAACTCTCCACCATAACCCGTCCATCTTGGGTGGACCTACATGGCATGGCTGATAGTTTCACAGAGGTAACATTAACTTCCACTATCAACTACTTACTTACCGTGAACACAGCCCAGGAAAGGGCAGAATGGCCTCCTCCATGCAGAAGGAGTAGGACTGGACCTTCTGAACCACTCTTGTAAACTCGAAAAGTGTATGAATAGTTAAAGATAACATATCTAAGCTTTTGCTCACTGAAATTTTTGATTACTTAGTTATGATGATACCAATGAGAAAATTCAGACAGGACCAAATTATAAGCAAAGCTACAGCCTTCCAAGCTTGAGAGGCACTTATGGAGAAGTTTCTGAGACACCAGACCTGTTTTTGAGGCATGGGAGCTGTGTGACCACTTTTTCAATGGAAAAAAAAAAAAACACCGAACTATTCCCTTTGCCCTAATGAAGACATAATTCCTGGCTTCTAGACACTAAACTGGTTCAACTCACTTTACTCATGAAACCATCCCCTCAAAAGATATATCAGTTTCAGGAATTTAATTCTTAATCCCCTCCCATATATTAGACAATTATAGCCAAATAAGATATTAATAGTCTTACAAGTAACATCCCATGTCATGCAAGGAACAGACGGAATAAAAATGAAATAAACAGCAAAAATAAAGAACATTTTAGGAACTATACAAATCTTTGTAGACACTATAAATTTATTAAGGAATAAGCCAGTTTGCAAAGGATATATCCTTGCCAGTTTCATTCTCTACTTCTACATCTTCCATGGACTCAAAGTACTGACTCCAAGGAACAGGAGAAAAGTCCCGCTTTCTTCCAGGGCTAAGGGTAAGAAAAAGAGAGAGATTACAAATAAAACATAGTCACGCATGAAAAGATAAAATCTTGATCAAAATATTAAACCTGAAATGAAAACAGATATTTTCTCATAAAGATATGAAGAGTTTTTATACAGTTAAAATGTGTTTTAAAAAGCTCAAATATGTATAAAAACTTTAGGATTTTAGGAAATTTTATTAGCATATTTTAATCACAAATATATTACATGTATATAACAACACAAGTTCTCTCACCTTATTCTTGGCTATAGGCTCATTTCTATCCTTTCAATCCAGTTCAATATTGTTCCTACTACAATAATTTTTGGTCACTATTGCTTCGTCATACCTTTAATCTTCCATATTTTTTCATGCTTCTATTTCATTTCCCAACCAAATGGCACACTGGCCATATCAATACCTTGAATTTCTGGGTATTTATCTGAAGATAAGCTTACACAGAACTGAAATGACTTATCTATTCAATGTACCATTGTCTGTAATAGAGAAAAACTGAAAATAACCTAAATATCAGCAGGTAACTGATTAAAATAAATTTAAACAATAGTTATAAAAAGCAATTATATATTGATAAAATTCCTTATTTATAGATATGATACACTGTGAAGTAAACAAACATGATGCACATACTACCATATGGGTAAAAATGGGAAATACATATAAATGCAATTCCTTATGTATGTTCAGACTATCTCTGGAAGTATACTGATATAACATTGATGGTAACCTGGGAGGGGAACTATGACTAGGAGGTGAAGAGGAACAATTTTCAATGCACATCCCTTTCTATTTCTGAACCATGTATCATTTAAAAATATTAAATCATTTTAAAACAAAGCTAAGCAATAAATATCTACTTACAACCTATGTCTTCAACTTTGGATGGAACATAAGAAAGAAACCCTGAGTCTTCCTCTACTTCCGTATCTACTCTTCTTTCCAGTAATGAAGGAAATTCAGAATTCTATTAGGAGCAAAACATTAACTACTGCCTGAGATCTTTTACATGCTATGGGACCAAACCGCGGGTATTTATAAAGTATAATATAAAGTCCCTTTTAAATATTTAAGTGAATACAGAAGTACTCTAGGTTGACTATAATATGGAATGAATTACAGTGGTGCAGCTGGGCAATCAAGGATGTATTCTCTCAACAGTCAAGTATTTATTGAATATCGTTTTCTACTAGGCACTGCAACAGATTAGTGGGTCTCAATCCATGTAATAAAATTACCTGGGAAGTTTATAAAAATACTGATGCTTAGGTCTAACTCTAGAAATTGATTTAAACCATCTGGGATGTGGCCTAGGTACTGATAATTTTTAAAGTTTCCCAAGTTGAGAGAGAGGTGCTAGAAATATAAAGGAGTATATGGTTTGGAATAACAGAGGAGTTCAAACTCCTCATAGTTCCTACTATTTCCCTTTAATTCCTAACACAGTATGAACCTGGGCAAATTCAATTGATCTAAACTCTTTCTGCCTTAAATTATAGTGACTAAGTAAAATAAGATATCTTTTAAAAGAATCAAATATACTCAGCCATTAAAAAGAATACATTTGAATCAGTTCTAATGAGGTGGATGAAACTGGAGCCTATTATACAGAGTGAAGTAAGCCAGAAGGAAAAACACCAATACAGTATACTAACGCATATATATGGAATTTAGAAAGATGGTAACGATAACCCTGTATACGAGACAGCAAAAGAGACACTGATGCATAGAACAGTCTTATGGACTCTGTGGGAGAGGGAGAGGGAGAGGGTGGGAAGATTTGGGAGAATGGCATTGAAACATGTGAAACGTCATGTATGAAACAATATGCCAGTCTAGGTTCAATGCACGATGCTGGATGCTTGGGGCTGGTGCACTGGGACGACCCAGAGGGATGGTGTGGGGAGGGAGGAGGGAGGAGGGTTCAGGATGGGGAACACATGTATACTAATTAAATAATTTTCTATTAAAGAAAAAAAAATAGAAAAAAAAAAAAGATAAAAAAAAAAAACAAATGATGATTTGGAATAAAAGGAACCTTTATACGATGTTGGTATAAATGTGAACTGGTGCAGTCACTGTGGAAAACAATATGGAGGTTCCTCAAAAAATTTAAAAAATAGCACTTACATATGACTCAGTAATCACCTTTCCAGGCACATAGCCAAACATTTTGAAATCTGGATCTTAAAGAGATATCTGTACTCCCATATTCATTGCAACAGTATTAACAATACCAAAGTTGTGGAAATAGTGTGAATGTCTGTCAATCAATGAATGGTTAAAGAAAATTTGGCAGTTATATACATCAAAATGTTGTTCAGTCTTTAAAGATAGATATCCTATTTGTGAAAACATGGTCTAACCTAAGTGAGATAAGCCAAACACAAAAGGACAGACAACACAAAATTCCACTTACAAGAATAATATGAAATAGTGAAACTTACAGAAACCAAGTAAAATGGTAGTTATCAGGGACTAGATGTCAGAACTAGTGAGGAGCCATGGGTCAAAAGGTACAAATTTCAGTTATGCAAAATGGAGAAGCCCCAGAACTGTATTGTACACTATACTGCATCTAGTTAACAATACTATATTTCATACTTAAAATTTTGCTAAGTGGTACCTGTAGACAAATGAAAATGGAAGCACAAAGATGCAAAATATAGGAGACCCAGCAAAAGCTGTTGTCCAAGGGAAGTTTATTCAAAAAAATAAAAATAAAAAAAATAAAAGAATCAAATGAATCTGGTAGTTGCTCAGTAAATGTGTAAACCTACTTCTGATAGAAAAACTTCTGTGGAAGTAAACTACAACTTTAGTCTAGACCTATTTTTCTGGTTTGCTGGTTACACTTGAATTCCTACTGGAAAACTAAGAGCAGAACCCTTTAATTTTACTTACACTCACAAACTCATCTATGCATATATTAATTTGAGTATATATAATACAATAACATGGCATGCCAAACATATTATAATAGATTCTAAGGATCTTGAATGAAATTTTAATGTCTAGACCGAGGGATACGGTAGCAGTAGTACCTAACATTTACTGTACACAGCAGTGAGTCACTGTTCCAATTTACAGGCATGATTCTATTTAATTCTTATAAAACTTTCAAAGTTATTTTTATCCCCATTTCACAGATGAGAAAACAAATTAGGTACACAAAGCAACTTCCCCAAGGTTATACAACTACCAAGTGGCAGTAACAGGATTCAACTCCAGTTCCATCACTCTTCAAAGTCTCTCCAATGCTGCACTAATTCTCAGATTTTTAAAAAAATCTATTTGGTTGTATCAGGTCTTAATTGTGGTGCACAGGATCTTTGTTGCATCATGCAGAACCTTTCACTGCAGCATGTGGACTCTCTAGTTGTGGTGCAAGGGCTCACTTGCTCTGTGGCATGAGGGGTATCAGTTCCCTGACCAGGGATCAGACCTGCACCCCCTGCATTGCCAGGCAGTTTCTTAACCATAGAACACCAGGGAAGTCCCCTCAGACTTTTTTTTTTCCTTCTCTCTCATTTATACTTCTGAAAAGTAATAAGGCTTTATTTAAGGCATATTATCAAAGGTTTCCTGTTCAGAATCTAAATATGATTAACTTTGCCAAGGCCACAGAAACTTTCTGAGTTGGCCAGGCACAAGTTAAAGAAAAAGTACTTTCTACAATTAGAAATTATTGCTAGGAGAACAGCCTCCACTTCTTTCTAATCTTCCTTTTAAAAAAAAGTTTCAGGGACTACCCAACTTTACCAACGTATGAGTAATTCCCATTTAGTTTAAAAGGCAATAATCTACACCTCAAAATGCTGCTCCTACTACCACAGAGATTTTTTGGACATACTCCTAACATCTGCATTTCAACACATAATTGTTTATACACTCCAAGACTTGACGACATTTGGTAACTTAGACAAGAAGTAAAATAGTAAGGGCCTTGTATGAAAACTAGTTCTAAAAAATACACGCACCCTAATATTCACAGCAGCACTATTTACAATAGCAAGGACATGGGAGCAACCTAAACGTCCATCAGCAGAGGAATGAATAAAGAAAATATGGTACACATATTCAATGGAATGTTACTCAGCCATAAAAAGGAAGGAAATAATGCCACTTGCAACAACAAGGATGGACCTAGAGATTATCATACTAAGTGAAGTAAGTCAGAAAGACAAAAACACTGTATCACTTATATGTGGAATCTAAAAATATGACACAAATGAACATACCTATGAAACAGACACAGATTCATAGATATCGAGAACAGACTTGTGGTTGCCAGCTTGTGATTGGGGATGCAGGGGGTGGGGGGAGAAAGGATTTCAAGTTGGGGATTAGCAGATGCACACTAGTATACATGGGACAGATAAACAAGGTCCTATATATTCCATGATAAATAGAAAAGAATATATATTTATAACTTAGTGACTGCTGTACTGCTGCTGCTAAGTCGCTTCAGTCGTGTCTGACTCTGTGTGACCCCACAGACGGCAGCCCAACAGGCTCTCCTGCTCCTGGGATTCTCCAGGCAAGAACACTGGAGTGGGTTGCCATTTCCTTCTCCAATGTAAATATATATATATATATATATATGTAAATATATAAATACATATATATTCCAATATATAAATATAAATATATATTTATAACTTAGTGACTCGGAAATTAATTCAACATTGTAAATCAATTATAGTTTGATTAAATAAAAAACCCCTTGGCCTATATGTTGACCTTAACAGTCTATTTCCAACAGAAAGTGGAAAAATTTTTAAGAAGATGAAAAGAATGAGGGGCTACTGCACTCTTAAAACTTTTAAAATCTAAATTAATTTTCCATTTGCTAGAGACTAAAGCATTGTTCTGCCATTATTAATTGTGTGACCTTGGGCAAGTCACTTAACTTCTCAAGGCCTGAGTTTCTTCATGTCAGATAGGTTTGTAGCATCAGTTTTATATGCTTCGTTATGAGGATTAAAGTAGTCCTTTGGTTACTCTCAAATTATCCTCTTCTATTCTCTGGTGGCTCAAACGGCAATGAATCTGCCTACAATGCAGGAGACCTAGGTTTGATCCCTGGGTCAGAAGAATCCCTGGAGAAGGAAATCTTTTCCATGGCAACCCCCTCCAGTATTCCTGCCTGGATAATTCCATGGACAGATGAAGATGAGCCCAGTGGGCTACAGTTCATGGGTTCACAGAGAGTCAGACACAACTGAGCAACTAACACTTACTATTTCTGTCATGGAGCCAATCATTTTCAAAAATTAGTTTATTCCTTGGAAGTATGGATACCAGTGAGGCTGCAGAAGGAGAGGGTGGTGAACTGGGAGAACAGGACTGACATATACACTATCATGTATAAAGTAGGTATCTAGTAAGAACCCTACTCTATAGCACAGGGAACTCTACTCAATGCTCTATGTAACCTACATGGGAAGGAAATCCAAAAAAACTCCATTTTATTTGATGGAACACATCCTCCATTAGCTTCCCGAGACAGAGGAATTAATTATGAAACTTTGCATGTCAAACTTCTGTTACCCATTTTTACACTTGACTGACAGCTTTCTTTGATATTGAAATTTTATGTTACAGACCATTTCCATACTGTGGAAGGAAGTACCTTGATAGATTCAACTTTGGAAGTGTTCGCTAAAATTATACGTACATTTGTATAAAAATATGTGAATATATAAAAAATATATATAAGATCACATTTATATAATTATATTTTAAAACATATACAGGGAATTCCCTGGTGGTACAGTGTTTAGGAGTTGGTGCTTTCACTATGGTAGCCTGGGTTCAATTATTGGCTGGGGAACTAAGATCCTGCAAGCTATGTGGTGTGGTCGGAAAAACACACAAAAGCAAAAAACAAAGGACACCACTGAAAATATGAAAAATCATAGATCTGATAAGGAACTTGTATCTAGACTGTATAAAGAACTCATAATACAACGACAACCCAATTTCTTAATGAACAAAGGATCTGAATAGACATTCTTCCAGAGAAGATATACACGTGGTCAATAAGGACATGAAAAGATATTCAGCATCATTTAGTTATTAGGGAAATGCAAATCAAAACACCAAAGAACCACTTCACATCACTAAGACAGCTTTTGACAGAAAGACTGCCAATGACAAGTGTTGGCAAGAATGAAGAGTTAGAACCCACATACATTGCTGATGGAAATATAAAATGGTACAGCTGCTTTGAAGAACAGTTTGTCAATTCCTCAAAAGGTTAAACAAAGGTATCATATGATCTAGCAATTCCACTCCTAGGAAATTACCCAAGGAAAATGAAAACATCATGTCTACATAAAAACTTGTATAACAATGTTCACAGGGGCATTGTTCATAATAGTTAAAAAGTAGGAACAATTCAAGTCTCTATTAACTGTTGAACAGATAAACAAAATTTGGTATAAATCCAAACAATGGAATATTATTTGGCAACAAAAAAGGAATAGAATAATTCAACATGCTACAATAAAGATGAACTTAAAATATTATGGCAAGCAAAGAGGCCATTCACAAAAGATCACATATATTAAGTCCATTCATTATAAACGTTCAGATTAGGTACATCTATTGAGAAAGAAAACGATGGCTGCCTAGGGCTTAGAGGATTAAGGGAAAGTGAGGACTAAAAAGCAAGACATATTGCTCATGGGTATAAAGTTTCTTTGGGGATGCTACACATGTTCTAATTTGACTGTGGTAATGGTTGCAGAACTTTGGGCGTATGCTTAAAAAAACATTGACTGTACACTCTAAATGAGTCAGTTGTATGGTATGTGAACTCTATCTCAATAAAGTTACCAAAAAATGAGAAGGGGAACACTTAAATAATAGATTATATCATTACTTGTATGGTATGTAAACTCTCTCTCAATAAAGTTGTTACCAAAAAATGAGAAGGGGAACATTTAAACAATAGATTATATCATTACTACCCTAATGGAGAAAAAAATGAAATGAGAAAAACACAGGTCAGATGAGACAAAATACAAAATAAGATGGCAGAAATAAATCCAAATGTATCAAAAATAAACTAATTACTCTAGGTTTTAAATATCTTAAGATGAGATTTTTTTCTTTTAATTTTCAACTATATACTTTTTAAAAGAGACAGAAAGTTCCAAAATAAAAAAGATGGACAAAAACAAAGTAGGCAAATATTAGACAAAACAATTTTAATTTACATTTAATTTTAATTTACATTAATTTTATATTATTCTCTATCAAACTTTAGGGCATGTTTCTATCAACTTCTAATTAAGGTATTGCTTTTGAGTTTTTTTAATTTATAGATTTTCTGTCATTTCTTACCATTATATACTTTTTAAATTTTATTTTATATTGCAGTTGAGTTTTAAAGAATTTTTTTATCCCCCACATTTAGAAATTAAAGTTTAGAAACTTTAATCTTAAAAGTAGAACAAACCTCTTCTTAGGAGGCTTTCTTTCTTCTTAAACTTTCTCTTCTATTGAATTATATCTACTATACATGTTTTTATTCCCAACATTTACATTTTGTTCTCTGAAACCAGGTTCCTCTTTTTTTTTTTTTTAAATAAAAGAGCATTCTCTTCTTGTTTCACAGATGCCATACTGTCTCGTCTCCAACAAGAGATGTTGGGGGGCAGGGGATGTGTTTGGTTTGTGGGGTTTTTTTGGCTGTACTCCAAGGCTTGGCTTGCAAGATCTTTGTTCCCCAACCAGGGATTGAACCTGGGCCATAGCAGTGAAAGTGCCAAGTCCTAACCACTGGACCACCAGAAAATTCGAGATGCTCGCTTATTTAGTGTTTTATTTTGTTCTGTGCACTACTGTTTTCTTTTCTCATTTTGTTTTGGTTTCTGTCTTTTGCACTGTAGGCTTTCCCTGGATTGCCGGTAATGCTATGAAAAAGGAGGGCTTGCTGACTATTGAGTATCACTGTACAGTTATCAAGCAGAGACCCAGACTTTTAAATGACAGACTCTTCCCCTTAAATATCAATATCTACATGTCTTTTCTCTTAGGCCAGCCATTTTTCCAGAGATAAATCCTCCAATCTTCTGCTTGGGGACATAAAACTAGCTGTGAGCCTTCTGAAAAGGATCTAAAGAGTCTCATTTGTTCACTCAACAAATAGGTATTAATAAGTACCTATGAGATATTATTTTAGGCACTGGGAATACTACAGTGAACAAAAGACAAAACCCCTACTCTTGTGTTTACACTTAACAGGAGATACGAGCAAAAATTTGCAAGGTAGCAATAAGGGCCATATAAAGTCAGGAAGGGGGACAATGAATATCAGAATGAGAAGGAATGAATTTTAAATCAGGTAATCAGGGAAGGCTTCTTTAAGCAAAGACCTGAGGAAAGTAAAGAAGAAAACATAAACATATTTAGAAGACACAATTATGTACTTTCACTTAATACTTGTTTCATCCAGCTGCTTTATCTTTGCCCTCATATCCCTATTGTCTCTAAGTCCAGAGCCACTCTGGTTCAATTTTTCCAGAAGTTAACCTGTCTCCCATTATTGAGATATTTATTTTCAATAAATAGAGGGAAAGGAAAAGATCTGAGAGTCTAATGGAGTCAATCAATCCTATTTTTAGCCCCCTTTCAGAGGTACCTAGCATCTACAACTCCTGAATCTTTATGGGGTTGACATATGGATTAACTTCAACTTTCGTTCTCTTTCTACAGACAGTTTGCAGTTTGCTCTTCCCTGTCAGAGAATTAACAGTCTTCAACTTGCCATCTTCCTAAATCCTGCTGGTATCTTACCTTCCCTCCTTTTCTTTGTCCTTTGATTATTCTTTTTTCCAAGTTACTTTAATTTCAAGGGACTTGAGGAGAAAATGGAGATGAATTAATGAATTAATTTCCACAACTCTAGGGTAGCTGGTATTATTCCTCTTTTGCAAATGAGAAAGCTGGTATTATTCCTCTTTTGCAAATGAGAAAGCTAAACCCAAGAGAGGTTAAATAACTCATCCAAAACCATAGAAAGTAGCTCAGCTAGGGTCACTTCCTTATTAGTTTTTAATACTACCCTCAAAATAATATTAGGTTCTCTCTCCATTCTTAAAATCATCAAAGCTAACAATAAGCACCCAGAAATCCCCAGGAAGAAGTGGAAGAGGATTGGTTCCTGCCATAGGGATAATGATTGGTAGAGGACTCTTAAAGCAAGCCTGAGTACCATGGAGACTAAGAAGAAATCAAGGTTTACTACTATAATTATAATTATGGGAGAGCGCAGAAGGGTGGAGTGAAAAGGAAGAATTAGACAATTCTCAAGTTTCTCTGAAGTCATTCACAACGAAAGAACAGGGGAAACCTTTTAAAAGAGTTCCAACTTACAAAACACTGATTTACCAGGTGCTTGAAAATTCTACATCCTACTCCTAATACTTCTCTGCGTTGGCCAGTGATGAAAATGTTCCTTATTAACTGGGCATCACAGAATCCAAAAATGGAAATAGTAGGATTTTACACAACGTCCTGTATTAGACAAGAAAGGATATTTATGGCCCAATATACGACATGGTTGTATGAATGAAACCTTACCTTACTTAAAACCACTTTCAGATAAGATACTTAGTCTATGGTAACTTCCAACCTGCTGAGTCAGATCACACAAAAACCTGCTTTGTTTTAAATGGATGGATAAAGACAACTGCTGCAGCACAAGAACAACTCTAATCTTATACTTCTGATAATAAAGAACTGTGCTTTACCCAAGTTAGAAATTTTTCTAAATTTTATTTCTACCACTCACCCAATATAAGAACAGCATAAGTAGTAACATTTTCGAAAACACTAAAAGTAAATAGAAAAAAGGATATAAAGTGATCTGGCCTCAAACAAAAACACAATCACTGAGACATCAGTAATGAAACCAAAAAAGCAGACAATAGAACACTTTATGAGATTCTACAAATCAACTGGAGTTGTTCACTCTCATCACTGATGCATGGCCATTCTTAGTCATCAAAATACAAGTAAGCTACCATTCTGCTTAGGCATATCACAATAGGAAGAAAGAGTTTTGAGGTCAGAGCTTAAAGGCCAATAAAATCCTTACAGAAAACCCTAATATTTCAGAACCAATGGTTCTATAACCCCTTCCCCAGACACATCTAAATGCCATGACGATCCAGGATAAAGGACAAACAGCAAATATCTTTAGGGCAATTATTTAAGGGATTTTTTTTCCAGTCACAACTTGCTTATTTAAGCAGCTAACTTAATTTCAATTAAAGAGACCTTTGGGTATGCCTTGTATGGCAGGCCCTGATACACTTTCTGGGCATGAGGGAAACCAGCAGGCCTGAAATTTTCATCAATGAAAACTTGGTTCTTGACCTCAAAGACCTAATGTTTGGAGGGAGATAGGCAAGGAAACAGTCACTGTATACTACAGCTATGACAGAAATAAGCCTAGGGTACCATGAGAGCTCACAGATGGAACATTCAAGCTTGTTCAGGACACTTATGGGGATGGAACCAGGTGAGAGAAGGATTCACAAAGATTATATCTGGTGAGAAAATTTTGTTAAATCAAATGCTATAAAAATTGGAAGTACTATTTTTATTAAACAATGACTTGGATAGGGAATAGGCAAAAGTACAAACCTTCTAATTGTCAATTAAAAAGTAATTTCCCAATATTCAGTGGAAAAAAATGTCAGTGTATTCTCCAATTTAAAAATGGGCTTATATTCCAAAGGTTTGTAAAGTAAGTTGCTGGAAAAACTGAAGTACATTTCCTCTGATTAACAGTATTATAAAATATTCATAGATTCTCTGAGAAGCTCCATCCCCAAGTCTATTTAGCCATAATAGGTTACAATGCTATTTGTGATGAAATTCAGTTAATAATAATCATGTAGTTCAGGTGATTCACATAGAAAACTGAATTTAAATTGATATTAATATATCTTGAACCATGGTTCTTATGCTTAAGGAAAAGCTGGTTTAATTAAATGGATGAGAAGGATTAAATGAAACAAACCAGACACACATGCTGGGCACTTGACAAGCATTATCTAAATTTAATCCCCACAACAACCTGGGTTGCATTTTCTTAACACGATAAACATAGAGGGATATAAATATGGAATCATAGAGGGATATAATAGGGTCCAAGTTCATATTTATATACTGTTAATAATCACAGTTTTAAAATTTCACTTCTATGCTCAACAAATCTGGTTCTTCCCTCACATTTACTTCCCTACTAAATTCAGGGTGCACAATTCTAAGCTGATGGAAAAAATGTCATATATCCACTGTATCTGAGCATCATTCATTCATTGATCAAATGTTTATTGACCTCCTGCATGCTAACCACTTTGGGGCTAATACACAAAAGGAGATTGCTGTTAAATTAGTGAAGACTAAGCAAAATAGATCACCATCAAGTTGTTAGATGAAATACCGTATGTACAAGGCACCACTGGCTTATGATAAACTACGATTTTTGTAACACTAAAAAAAGAGCTACCAGGGAATTCCCTGGTGGTCCAGTGGTTAGAACTCTGCACTTTCACTGCCAAGGGAGCAAGTTCAAGCCCTGCTCAGGAAACTAAAAATCCCATAAGACATGCAGTGTGGCCAAATAAATAAAAAGAGCTACCAACTAAAGTATGACACAATACTTTATCACGCAGAATTCATTTTACATTTCTTTTTATAACTTTATATCTTTAGTTATTTTTGGCTACTCAGGGTCTGCATCGCTGGGTGTGGGTTTTCTCTATTGTGGCGAGTGGGGGCCACTCTCCAGTTGCAGTGCATAGACTTCTCATTGCAGTGGCTGGCTTCTCTTGGGGCAGAGTACAGGTTCTAGAGTGCGGGCTCAGTAGTTGTGGCGCAAGGATTTAGCTGCTCCATGGCCTGCACAATCTTCCTGGGCTTCATAGATGGCTCAATGGAGCCACCTGCCAAGGAGACCTGGGTCCAGAAGATCAATCTCCTGGAGAAGGAAATGGGAACTAACTCCAGTATTCTTGTCTGGGAAATCTCATGGACAGAGGAGCCTGGTGGGCTACAGTGCATGGAGTCACAAAGAGTGGATACGACTTAGCAACTAAACAACTAACTACTCTTATAGTAGGATCTTACTTCAGTTTTGGAGAATGATAAAGAGAAAAAGTGTCAAGTTTTGTTAAAGTAAAACTAACCAACAGGCATGAATCTTTATATACAAGAGACAAACTCCAAGCACGAGTTTCAACCATATGAGCATTTTAAATCTCAAATTAGTCAATGTATTTGTAAACACAACACACTCAGCCTAAATGCTTGGTGTTGAAATAAAGTATTGATTCTATTTATGAACTGAAATGATTTTCAATGGAGTATCACTTAAGTTACCCCATCTTAATGGAACCAGTGAGGAAATAAGGTTTCTTTATAGAATGAAGCTAAAGAGGTCTAGGATTTCAGTTTCTCATTCAGTCAGCACTTAAGCAGCCAGCACGTTAGACACCCAGGAAATTAAGACATGATTCCTACTCTTAAGAAGCTCACAGTCCTGAGTAGACAGCAGATCAATAATTACAGGAGTCAGAGGGCTAAATGTTATATCTACAGAAGACTATGCGGACATAGAAGATGTGCTCCTTGACAACTATGTGATAATGCCTACTAGGAGATAATAACCAAAACCAACAAAACTGTATGACCACTATGCATCAACTGTTAAGGAAATAAGGGAGAGGAGGAAGAAAAAGAGAGGAAAAATTATTCCCTGCCTAGAGACAAGGAATAAGAAATAAAAGCTGTATGTTTTTAGGTGAATGTCTCAAATCCAAATAGATATATTAATATTTCAACATCTACTAGCCTGCTTAAGTCTGTTAGGAGGGCAAGTAATGAGTCATGAGCTGCACAGTAGCAGTCCTAGTCACTGCTGTCACAAATTCTCCAGCTTAGGAGTCTTCTGGTGGGGACAAAATACTGAAGTTTAATTGCAGCCAGCTATTTAAAGCAAGGCACCACAGCTCTTATATATAAAAAAGAAAAGTTGTCATTAGCAACACTGAAGAGAATGGAAAGAATGGAAAGGACGGCAACCAAATGGCTGTCTGGGATCATGAGAGTTCATTACTATTGATAAGGGCATCTTATTAAAGCAGATGACTTAGAGTCTAAAAACTGTGTACTGGATCAGGCTATTAAGAGATCATCTAACTCAAATCTTACTTTATGGGAAGGAATAATTAGCTGTCTGTTATGTAACAAGCCGGATTTTGAATTCAGCAAGAAAAATATTCCCTTTAAAACATGTGAAAGACTCAAAGTCATAGATTTCCCAGAGCCACTCTCCATAGCACTGGAGCTTAGACTCAAGCATGTCTGGTGCCACAGAAGTCTTTATAGTACACCTCAGAGTTCCTTCTGAGGTCCAGAAAGAGGAAGACTTGACTAAGTCACATGCCTTATTAGTGGCAGAGATAGGATTCCCACTTACACCTGGAAAAAGTCCATGGCAAGGACATACAGAGACACAGTGAAAAAAGACTGATAGTAAACAACTTCAGCCTTCTGCCATGATTTCGAATGATTATAATTTTCAACATAATCTCTTATTCAATCTTCAAAATACAGAGTTGACCCTTGAACAACGTAAGAAGAGGGGCTGGGTTTGGGGGTGTATGTGTGTGTAACCCTTCATGCAACTGAAAATTTATGTATAACTTACAGTTGGCCCTGTGTACCTTCCATATTTGAGATTCCACAGAGGCAATTTCAACCGACTGTCAATTGTATTAAGTGTAGTACACCTGACCCTTCCACAACACAGTATGAACTCCATGGGTCAGTCCACTTACACAAGGATTTGTTTTCAATAGCAAATATTACACAAATGTAATGGTAAATAAAACACAAGTGGAAATTGGTTGAAGCTGCAGACACTAAACCATGGAAAATGGAGGACCAACTATAAAGTTATACCTGGATTTTTCACTGTGAGGAGGGTCAGCACCCCAACTCCCTGTTGTTCAAGGGTCTATGGCATTCACTATTGAAAAAAAAAAAAAACAAAAACCCATGTATAACAGGACTTGCTCAGTTCAAACCATTGTTGTTCAAGGGTCAACTATATAGGTAGTATGTGCTTGGGACTGGTTGTCGATACTGAATTTGAAGGACATCTAAGTGTGGTATATAAGTGGACCATGCTTTTAAAAGAGCTATTTATTACTTAAATGTTTCTTCTCTAAAAGTAACTATTTCATAGTATAAAGGAAGAAGTTTTTCCTAACCAATCAAAAGTGTTTCCTCAAATCTGACATCAAGTAACATGACAAGAAAGTCTTGTCAGGTTAAAAAAATTCCAATTACCCAATTTTGGAGAAATAGATTTGCTGGCAATAAGTGTAGCAAAAATGGGGAAATGGACATTCACTCAGAAGTGCTCAGGTCAAGGGGCTCAAAAGTGGCATAAAGGGGAGAGGGAGAAAATGGGAGAGGGAGGGAAAGAGAGAAACCACTTCCTAAACCTGTGCTGTAAAGAAAACAGTAGGGAATCTGAAGTCAGATTAGCCTGTTCCTCTTGTTAATATCAAGATTTAGAGCAGTTGCTGTTTACTCTCTACTCCAGACATCCCTTTCTCACCACTCTCTATTCCCTAACAGAATTCCAAATAAATAGTAGCTAGTAAAGATCTTTGTTATCTCTTCTCCAGCCCAAAAGAATGAATCAGAATTGGTCTAAACCAGTCACAGTAATCCCATTCCCTACTGCCAGTGATTAGTTTTAGGATGTACATGTGAACCAGTTCTAGACAGAGACTTAAGGGAAAAACCTGCTGGGGAGTTTCCCATTCTAGGGGGAAAAAAAAAAAAACAGGGACAAGCTAAGTCAGGAAACGGTCTTTGTCTTTGTTTCTTCCTTTTTATTTGGAAAGAAGAATAACGGTAAGGTACAAGTGGAGTTGCAGCAGCCATGCTGCAACCATAAGGTGACCAGTAAGAGAAGGAAAAGCCAACATTTATAAGGATGTCAAAGGAAAGCATGCAAAAAGTCTGGGTCCTGACTGATACAGCTGAATAACTGAATCAACTCTGAACTTCGTATTTATAAAAAGTATTACTTCAATAAATAGTATTTCTGCTTAAATCACAAGTTGTTAACAAAAAATTAATTATTTCACATTAATGTAATATTGTTAATCTGAATTTGAGGAATTTTATAGGCTGTGTTTAAATAGTAAATATATTTAAATAGTTTTCTAATTATATTACTCTTATACATAGGAATTTATCCCTTGTTTTAATTTGTACATATTTAAGTAATATTAAATACAATATTAAACATGTCTACATTATGTAACATAAAATATTAAAAGTAACATGTCAGTACTTTCCATCGGAAATATTTTTCATTCAAAAGGGATTTATACAAATTGAAGAACATACTTCAAGGAAGACTCAACGTCATCAAAATGTTGATTCTAAGTTAACTTACATATTTAATATAATGCCGATAAAAATGCTATTAGGCACTAGTCTAGTTGATTAGAAAGTTTACACGTAAAAAAAGTAAGAGGAGCTAGGAAAATCCTGAAAGAGAATGAAGGGGAAGCTACCCCTACCATTTACTAAACATATTAAAAACGCCTCTCTGATTTAAAGCATAGCAGTGGCACATAAACAGACTGACGAAAAAGGAAAGAAAATTTGTAAACAGACCCAAATCTACATAGAAATTTGGTGTATGATAAAGATGGCATTTTAACTAGTGGGGGAAAGGACTAATTTTTACTGAGGTGAAATTCACATAACAAGATAAGGATAAAGACTTTTAAAAAATTGTGTTACACAATTGGACAGCCTATGGATAAAGATAAAAATGGCTTCCTAGGTGGCTCTAGTGGTAAAGAACTCGCCTACCAATGCAGGACATGCAAGAGACTTGGGTTTGATCCCTGGGTTGGGAAGATCCCCTGAAGGAGGACATGGCAACCCACTCCAGTACTCCTGCCTGGAAAATGCCATGGACAGAGGTACCTCAAGGGCTACAGCCCATAGGATTGCAAAGAGTCAGAAGCAACTCAGCATACAAGCATGCAAAAGATAAAATAGATAGATCTGTTCACTTGGCATATCAAGATAAACTTCAGATGGATGTAAAAAAGAAAGATACAGGTCTCAGGGAGAAAAGCATATTACTTTATAACCTGGAAGAAGGAAATATCTTTCTGAAATACAAAATCCAGAAGCAAAGGGTTTTTCTACAGAGGTTTGATTATATTAAAATTTTAAAACAGAACTTTTTACATGGCAAAAATTATTATAAGCAAAGTAAAAGGGCAACTTGGAAAAATATTTTTTAACACTTACAAGGGGAAAAAAACCCTAATATATAAAAGGCTTCAAAGCAATTCCATTCTTAGGTATATATCCAAAAAAATACAAACATCATTTCCACACAGAGATTTGCATGTGAATGTTCACAGGATCATCATTCATAAGAGCAAAACACTGGAAACCCAATTCCAGCAATTGAAAAATGACTACATAAATTGTGATATATCTATACAATGGAATACCATTCAGCAGAAAAAAAAAAAAAGAATGAAGTACTAATAAATGCTACCTCATAGAAACTTGAAAATATTACGCTAAGTGAAAGAACCCAGTCACAAAAGGTCACATATTGTATGGTTTTATTTATATATCTCCAGAATAGGCAACTTCATGGACACTGAAAATAGATTAATGGTTGCTAGGGGAAGGGGAGGGTGATGTGAACAGTAAGTAGTTTCTTTATGGAATGATGAAAATGTCCCGGAATTAGTGATGATTGCACAACCTTGAACATCCTAAACATCACTGAACTGCGTACTCTAAAAGGGTGACTTCTACGGTATGTGAATTATAAATCAGCTGTTTGAAATTGATAATTAACATAAACAGATTACTCTTTTAGTAATTTAAATCTTTTAGTAACTTAATATGCAACCTTGAGCAAATCACTCCACTTTGCCCTTTATTTCTCTATCTGTGGTAAACAGCCCCTTAAAGCCTTCCTCAGAGGCCCTGATATTTGTAACACATTTAAGAAGTTGAATGAAAAACTGTCTGATCAGATATGAATAAATACACAGCTTGAAGGGGAAAAAGCTGTGTATTGTAAGATACATTATAAGCTACTGAAAGAAGTGTTTCTATTTCTTAAAGAATGAGCCTTTCTCATTGTTCTTAACATAATCTACTAGTTACCATTCCTTAAGAGCTTGTGTGTCAGGAAGCATAACTGCTTTTCATATATTATCTCGTTCTCACAGCACTCTAAGGTAAGCAGAAGTATCCCAGTTTTAGAGTTAAGAAACAGACCATGAGAGGTTAAATGACTTAACTAAAGTAAATTCAAGCTAGCCTTCAAACTCAGATCATTATCACTTCAAACAACGATCTCTTTTGCACCAAGGTGTAACGAGAACCGAGCTCCAGAATCACTGTGGACGGTGATTTCACTGCAGCCATGAAATTCAAAGACAACTGCTCCTTGGAAAGAAAGCAATGACAAACCTAAACAGTGTATTAAAAAGGAGAGACATCGCTTTGCCTACAAAGGTCTGTATAGTCAAAACTGTGGTTTTTCCAGTAGTCATGTATGGATGTGAGAGTTGGACCATAAGAAAGGCTGAGCACCAAAGAATGGATGCTTTTGAACTGTAGTGCTAAAGAAGACTCTTGAGAATCCCTTGGACAGCAAGGATATCAAACTAGTCAATCCTAAAGGAAATCAACCCTGAGTATTCATTGAAAGGACTGATGCTAAAGCTCCAATACTTTGGCTACCTGATGTGAAGAGCTAACTCACTGGAAAAGACCCTGCTGCTAGGAAAGATTGAAGGCAGGAGGAGAAGTGGGTTGCAGAGGATGACATGGTTAGATGGCATCACTGACTCAATGAACGTAAGTTTGAGCAAACTCCAGGAGAAAGTGGAGGACAGAGGAGCCTGGGGCGCTGCAGTCCATGGGGTCACAAAGAGTCAGACACAACGTGGTGACTGAACAAGTAAGAATAACAATAGTAACAAAAACCCAATATAAATCTGGGTTTCTGAAGTCTTGTTTCTGCCACTTAAGGATTCTGTGATATTAGGCGAGTCAGTGAACATTTGAGTTTTCTCAATAAAAGAAAATATTAACCTTTGCCCCAACTTACCTCATGGAATAATATAAAAAAGGGACTAATATATATGTATCATTTAAAGCACTATAAAACTGTAAGAGATGACTGTAGAAACAAAGTACTTACTACTGATGAACCAAAACTATACTGAAAAATGACTTACAGTCTAATCGTAATGGAATGTACTAAAATAGTGACTTTCAAAACACCCTTAAGCACACCACATGATATAGACTAAGTGTTTGTGCCCCCAAAATTCATGTTAAATCCTAACTTCCAATGTTACTTTTGAAGGTGGAGCCTTTGGGAGGTGATAAGGTCATGAGGGTGTAGCTCTCATCAAAGTGACTAGTAACCTTATTAAAGAGACCCTAGAGCTTCCTTTCCCCTTCCCACAGGTAAGGACACAGTGAGAAGACTGCCATCTATGACCCAAGAAGCAGTCCTCACCACACACAGAATCTGCTGGTGCCTTGATCTTGGATTTCTCAGTCTTCAGAACTCTGAGAAAAAAAATATGGTATTTTTTTTATGGTAACCCTAACAGACTAATACCAGTTGCAAGCAGGGCTCTAAAGTCAGAGTAGTTCCAAAAGCTTTTAAAAAGTTCAAAACCACTGTTCTGAGCATCATCTACTGGCATCTATCAGGGAACAATAAAACCAGGATTTCAGGCCTTACCCGAGAAATAACATACATAAAGCTACTGCCACAATGCCTGGCACACAATATTAACAAAAAGAAAAAAGTAATTGCTATTATAGCTTTATCCAGTAATACTTTGCAATTACTAAATCCAATTGGAAAAAAATAAATTATGGAAACTCAAGAAAAACCAAAATCTCAAAACCACCCTGAATATGCAAACACAGCTAAACAAGGTTTACTGAAACTAAAGGCAAGAGATTATGAAAAATAGTTGAAACAGTCATATAAGATACTATCAAAGGAACAGGTCCAATCTGAGAGTAAGAGAAAGGCTGGGGAGTTGAAAAGATGAGAAGATTAAAAAAAAGCAACTGAGAAGAAGTTAGAAATAAAGGATGATTCGAAACTGGCCGAAGTGACACTTTATAAACTAGGACTGACTAAAAAAAAAGGAAGACTAAATCCCAGGGTATTTGCAAAGGAATAAGATACATAACTCAAATTAACTATTGCCAACAATAATAATTACGAACCCAAAAAACACAATGGGTCTCAGAGTCCAGAGATCCAAGTCTTTAGTGGCCCTATTGCCCAGCTTCTAGAAAGCATAAGTATGAGGAAGATCTGTGTTTCAGTTTTCTCATTTATTAAGAGAAGATACTACTCCCTGCTTCCTAGTTTACCTAACAGAATACAGAAGTCTCCAAGGCTCAGTTTCCTCAACTATATGGTGAAGCAGTAAGACCATTTCAAAGCTCTCTTCCAGTTTGATGACTCTAGGGAAGGAGAGTCTATATTATCACTAATATTAGGGTTACATGCTGCTGCTGCTGCTAAGTCACTTCAGTGTCCGACTCTGTGTGACCCCATAGACGGCAGCCCACCAGGCTCCCCCATCCCTGGGATTCTCCAGGCAAGAACACTGGAGTGGGTTGCCATTTCCTTCTCCAAGGCATGAAAGTGAGAAGTGAAAGGGAAGTGGCTCAGTCCTGTCCGACTCTTAGCGACCCCATGGAGTGCAGCCCGCTAGGCTCCTCTGTCCATGGGATTTTCCAGGTAAGAGTACTGGAGTGGGGTGCCACTGCCTTCTCCGTTAAAGAGGTTAAGTTACTAACAATTAAGCTAATCAGTAGATTTTAGTATACGTGCTGCCGAAGTGGGCACTAATCAGTAGATTTTACTTTCTCTTAGAATTTTTCTTCAGTTCTTCATCTTCAGAGAACTTGTTTTGCCAAAATAAGAAGCTAAGCTCTAAACTTATCTGAAGCGCATATGGTTATTAAAAAGCTAGGATTTTTATGTATTTTCACAGAAGAGCACTGGAATACTGAAAAACCAAAGTTTAGATTAAGAAAGGCAGCAACTAAGATACATATCAACAATAAATGCTACATTAATTTTATAGTCCAGGTTAATCTTCCCCAAATAATCGACTACAGATCAGCTTCCAGATCCTCCACGATCATGTTACAGCCCTAACTTAGTCTTCCAAAGTCAAACAATCTTCACTTTACCTTACATGCAGCCTTCTGCCACCTCTTTGCACTGTGTGCATTCACTGACCCACCTTTTACCTTCCTCTGTCAAGGTTTTCTCATTTTTCTACTCTGTCCCATGGTCAGGTCTCCACTGCAAGTCTTTGTTTCCTTCCCCGGTTTTTCCAACCATTCTCACTACCCCTCTACCCTACTGTTTTAATTTATAGATTCTCCTTTCTCTCCATTCCTAGGACCTGTTTTCACAGCACTGTATCTCCTATCTTCGTCTCTTTTGGTAAGCTTTTGTACATGTTACTTCAAGATTTTTTTTTTTCTCTAGTCATTATTCCAAGAGTATCTATCAATCCTTCTCTAGAATTTCAAACACACACTCTTGATTACCACATACCTAAGTATTTTTTCTATCCCTTACAGTCACTAGTCTCCAGAATCCTGTCTGATACTACAAACACACCTCAAAACCGACTACCTGATCAATTACCTATTTTCTAGCAATTACCTCTCCCAGGTTCAACTCATTACACTCTCTCTCCTACATCTTAGATCCCCCAACCTGGCCCAGTTCATTCAACAACCTAAAATTCCAAAAGCCAACACAGCTCCTCCCATTCCAGTAAGTGGTGGTTTCCCCCAAAACATTTTAAGCTGCTACTCTCAATACTTCATTGAGTTTTATCAGATCAGTACATAACTTCCACCAGACCTACTTGCCCTGCAAAAATCAATTGCCCAAATCTTCCTCTTTAACCTTTCCAGACCTTCTGTCCGCAGCAAGCCATTAGTTAAACCCTATTTCTACTCATTTCTCAATCTCTGGAGCCCACAGTCACTCTCTAAACCCCTGCACGCTCTCTCTCATCACTCCTCTCCTTATTCCCTACCCTCACTTCTCAGCACATTCCTATCACCCCTAACAGTCTTCCTGGCTATGTTCTCCATCTTTCCTTAGGCCTATTCCCCACACTTTCTCAGCACCCCTTGAGACCTAATCTCTAAGTCACGTGCTCACTCCCTGAATATGCCTCTTCACCTTTAGAAACTCTCTCCAGAACCTTCTGCTCCCTAGTTCTCTTTCCTTCTCCAACCCTGCCTCAGGTGTCCCCTGTTTCCCCCAGCTTCTTTCTATTATCTAGTTCTCACAGAAACTTAGATAAGGATTTACTCCTCCCAAATCTTTCCCTAGTTCTTCTCCTAATTTCCCTCAACTTTTCACTTAGTCATTTCCCATTTCCCTCAACCATCCCTGGAAGATTTCCCCCCACCTTTGTTACAACTCTTTTTCCTTTTCTCAAACCTCCACCCGTTCTTCTGAGGTGCCTCCTACATCTCTTAAACTATGTTCTCAGCTTCCTCAATCTCTGCCTCATTCCCTTCTCCCTCCAATACTATTTGTCCTCTAATTTCCAGTGACTTGGTGCCTCCCCTAGTCCCCAGATCTGCCTTCTACTTCATGTAAACGTCTCCAGGCCGCCGCCAACATTCTCTCAATCCTTAGCCTCCCTTGCCATGCCACTCTGAACGCCGAGAGCCACCATTCTCCAACGGTCGGGGCCTGGCCTCTAGGGAGAAGGGGTACGGGTCACGTACCCCATTCGCATCTTGGCTCCGCTCTGACTGCCCCCGCTGCCGGGTAGTGGAGGGCGAGAGGGCAAGCGCCCAAGATGCATACTCTTCTCGAGGGCCGACATGAAGGGGAGGCCGCAGGTACTCGAACAGTAGCCGAAGCTTCGTCCCACGCTAAGTGCGGCCCAACCGGTTACAGCTCACTCCCCTAGCGACGCCCTGTAGCCTTTAGACAGCACCCAGCTACCGGCAGCACCGCCCACCGGCTCTCTAAACTCCACCCCCTTGCCCCAGCACTTCCACCGGAAGTGCGCAGCAACACTCCACAAAGGCAGCTGGGTAACGGAGTCTCTGACGCTTCAGACTCCTACCAGAGAACTCCACGACCTTCGCCGGAAAGAGAAGCGCTCCTATGTACCCTGGGCAATGGAGTCCTCAAAGAGCGCATTCTGCGCTTGCGCAGTTGGAGGCGACCGCGTTCAGCCCTGCAGAGGTAGGGTAGCAAAGCGTCCTGGGTGTTGTAG
Source organism: Bos indicus (assembly GCF_029378745.1). Taxonomy (NCBI): domain Eukaryota; kingdom Metazoa; phylum Chordata; class Mammalia; order Artiodactyla; family Bovidae; genus Bos; species Bos indicus. Next base: position 54,043,793 of record NC_091774.1, on the reverse strand, counting down.
TCTACTGGTAGGAAAGCGTCTTGGCGCCTTCCTTTCTGGTCGCTTCCCAGAGACTGTTAAAGAAAGAACCACTTCTTCCTGCCTCCCAGGTTGCCCAGCGGCCCCGGTTGCCGGGGAACGCCAGTGCCTTGGGAAGGGATGGCGGGAGGCTACAGCTTAGGTGCTGGAGCCGTAGTTGAGTTGGTGAGGAGCTCGGGATCGTCATGAAGCAACGGAAAGCTCAGGGGCCTGGGGGCGGCCGTAGCCGCAAGAAGAGAGGTAATCTGAGCGACCAAAGGTGGAAGACAGCGTAGTTGGGAGATTGGGCGGAGTTCGGGGAGCGGGGCGCTAGGCATTCTAGGAAGACCTCCCACAGCCGCCTGTTAAAAAAGCGGGGAAGAGGATTGCGGAGGAAAATAAACCAGGGCATCACAGGGTTAAAAGAGAGCATTTGACCCTCCCGCGAATGGAAACGATATAAGGGCTGGACTAGGGGACAAAGTGGGTGAATAAATGGAATGAGGGGAGGGCTAAAAGGAGATGCTTCCAAAGGAAGAGAACGAAAAAATTGTAGGTTTTGTTTTGGTTTTTACTTTTTAAAAATTGAGGTATAATTAACATATAACGTTATGTTAGTTTCAGGTGTACCTTTGGATTGGATATTTGTATATATTTCGAAATGATTGCCAGTTGTCTCGTTAGCATCCGTCACCATACATAACAATTTTTTTTCTTTTGAAGAGAACGTTTAAGATCTACTCTTTAGCAACCTTCAAATATACAGTACACTACCATTGTCGTCACCATGCTGTACCTTAAATCCCCGTGACTTAGGAATGTTTTTGATAAGCGTGTGGGGGCAGGAAAAGGGGAGGTAGAGCTTTGCAGGTCCCTATGGGACTGGACGGAAAACAAGTTGGTGAGTATGTCGGTAATCCTAATAGGCAAGGATCACGTTTTAGGCCTTACTGAATCCCCTATATGCAGAGTACATCATGAGAAATGCTGGACTGGAAGAAACACAAGCTGGAATCAAGATTGCTGGGAGAAATATCAATAACCTCAAATATGCAGATGACACCACCCTTATGGCAGAAAGTGAAGAGGAACTCAAAAGCCTCTTGATGAAGGTGAAAGTGGAGAGTGAAAAAGTTGGCTTAAAGCTCAACATTCAGAAAACGAAGATCATGGCATCTGGTCCCATCACTTCATGGGAAATAGATGGAGAAACAGTGGAAACAGTGTCAGACTTTATTTTTCTGGGCTCCAAAATCACTGCAGATGGTAACTGCAGCCATGAAATTAAAAGATGCTTACTCCTTGGAAGGAAAGTTATGACCAACCTAGATAGCATATTCAAAAGCAGAGACATTACTTTGCCAACAAACGTCTGTCTAGTCAAGGCTGTGGTTTTTCCTGTGGTCATGTATGGATGTGAGAGTTGGACTGTGAAGAAGGCTGAGCGCCGAAGAATTGATGCTTTTGAACTGTGGTGTTGGAGAAGACTCTTGAGAGTCCCTTAGACTGCAAGAAGATCCAACCAGTCCATTCTTAAGGAGATCAGCCCTGGGATTTCTTTGGAAGGAATGATGCTAAAGCTGAAACTCCAGTCCTTTGGCCACCTCATGAGAAGAGTTGACTCATTGGAAAAGACTCTGATGCTGGGAGGGATTGGGGGCAGGAGGAGAAGGGGACGACAGAGGATGAGATGGCTGGATGGCATCACTGACTCGATGGACGTGAGTCTGAGTGAACTCCGGGAGTTGGTGATGGACAGGGAGGCCTGGTGTGCTGTGATTCATGGGGTCGCAAAGTTGGACACGACTGAGCGACTGATCTGATCTGATCTGAATCCCCCAAAACTAGCACACAACAGGACTCGATAAATGTTAGTTGAATGACTGAGGCGTGAGGCAATCATGACTCATGAAGGGCTACAGGTGGGAGTAGGGAAAAGCCAGTTATAGAGGAGAGAGAAAGAAAGACTGGGGATTGACATTGTGGTAGGAGGTGAGGGTATGAAGATCTCTGAAGGATTTGAGATGGTAAAAGTGTTTAACAGGAGGAGTTTATCAGGTTAGTCCACGTAAGGAGACCAGGGGAATGTTAGCTTCAGCAAGAACAGTCACCCTGGGAACCCACGACAGATCAGGAAATAAAATTGAGTTTCTGCAGAGCTGCCTCAAAACAGAAACTGGGTGACTCTGCCTTTTTACATTATAGGCAGAGAGGTATTTGGAATAGTGATAGTGCATTAAGCCACTGGGTTGAGGACTAAAGCTGCAGTCTAGAAGTGAATCTTATCTGCTGTTTAAAGATAACTAAGGCAGTTTTGAGGCAATGTGTTTCCTTTCAGGAATGATGCAAGATATGAAACAGAAGTGTGAAAGTGTTCAGTGCTGTGTTACCTACATCAAACCAGTCAAGTATATTTGGTTGATAGGAAAATCAAAATGAAATAACATGCTAATGTCCTTCTAACTATACTGTGTGCGTATACAGTAATAGTCATGCACATGCCTGTGTATAATTTTTATATTGAAACTAGTTATTCATAAATATTATGGTGGGTCTTCACTCAAGAAAGCAGAGGGGTATTCTCTTAGAAATCCAAAGAATTAGTTATATAAATTTCTGATCTGATAGACTTCAGTGTATTTTCTAATTGAGGCATGACCACTCTCCAAAGGAAAAGTGAGAAGAATAGAAAGGTGTGTGTAATATTGGAATGAGTTCTTAAACTTCCTATAAGTCATGGTTAAAAGATACTGTGAAGGGGAAGACAATCAGGGTCATTAAAGGAAAGCTGTATAGAAAGTCATGCTTAATTGCCTTGTTTACATGTTGTTATCTGTCTAAAAGCCATAAATATTATGAACATAGCACTATGCTAAAGAATAGTGGCAGAATCTAAAGGTGATACTTTCTGTCCTAATTGATTATATGATATTGGCAGGAAGAAAAGACACAGTTTAAGGTGGTCTTTATGGAAGCACTGAGTTGTATGGTGTACATTTCATTTGTGAATTGACAGGACAGTTTTAAAGTATGAGAATTATGTAAAAAAGAAGGCAGTGGCACCCCACTCCAGTACTCTTGCCTGGAAAATCCCATGGACGGAGGAGCCTGGTAGGCTGTAGTACGTGGGGTCGCTAGGAGTTGGACATGACTGAGTGACTTCCCTTTCACTTTTCACTTTCATGCCTTGGAGAAGGAAATGGCAACCCATTCTAATGTTCTTGCCTGGAGAATCCCAGGGACGGGGGAGCCTGGTGGGCTGCCGTCTCAGGGGTCGCACAGAGTCGGACACGACTGAAGCGACTTAGCAGCAGTAGCAGTAGCGTCTTTAAAACTGGACATTGCCATAATCAGAATAGGAGTACTTGGAAGAAAAATTTCAACTGCTTCAGAGGTTTTTTAAAATCTATGTACTGTATCGTAGTTTTCATTTAGTATCTTTCAGTTAAAGAAGCGTTTATACTAGTATGTCTTAAGTTGGTGTGTTCTTTCCTCACAGTAACCTGAATCCAATCCTGAATACTAACTAGTTTTCAGGGTGGCTTAAGTGACCAGATAGGTTATTCTGTGGTCTGGTTTGCCAGTTACTTCTTCTCATATATTAGGATAAATAGAATTAGCCTTCTCTCTGTAGAGATTAAAATGTTTTTATGTGTTTTTCATTCAAAAAGCAGATTATATGTTTTCTATATTTAGACTAAATTTTGACTTTGTATTCTCAGATTCCTCCACAGGTTTAAGTGACATTTCTCCATCTACAAGCTTGCCACCCTTGGTTGAAGGCCAGCTACGCTGCTTTCTGAAACTTTCTGTTAATAAAGTCATATGGAAGATTGCAAAGCCTCCTGCTTGTATACTTGTCCGGGTGAGATGGTGGGGAGAAACATCAGAAGGAACCCTCTTTTGTCCCAGAGATGCATTGCAGACTGAACCAAAAGCTGTGAGAACAACTACACGTTATGCTATTCGCTGTGGTCCAAAGCAGTTTACCTCTTATCTAACAGGTATGTTTTTGTCTTGTCATTTCATCAGCAGGCATAATAAGAAGCATGTAGCTATGTCGTTAGGAGTAGGTATTATTATGCTCCTAGTAGCTGTGACACTGTTAGTTATTGAGGATTCAGAGATGTTATAATTGCCACCATTATTTAGAGTATACTATGTGCTGCCAGTTGATACATATTATTTCTAATCTTTAATAACCCTGAGGTGAAGTGGAGTGAAGTCACTCAGTCGTGTCTGACTCTTTGTGACCCCATGGACTGTAGCCTACCAGGCTCCATCCATGAGATTTTCCAGGCAAGAATACTGGAGTGGGTTAGTTGCCAGTTCCTTCTCCAGAGACTCTTCCCGACCCAGGGATTGAACCCGGGTCTCTTGCATTGCAGGCAGACGCTTTACCATCTGAGCCACCAGGGAAGCCCCAATAACCCTGAAAGATAGATATTTTCTCTATTTTGTAGACAATGAGACCAAAGTTCAGAGAGATGACGTGAATATGCTATATAAGGTTCTATAGTTGATAAATGGCAAAACTAGAATTTGAACCCACTTCTCTCTGACACCAAGACTCATTCACTTGTCACTACATTGTACTTCTTTAAGTAATATAACTATAATCTCTACTGTGGAACTTCCATTATACTCAAGGAAAAAATTTACTAATAATAAGGATATAAAATTTACTAATAAAAAAATTTAGTAATAATAGAAGATAATATATGCTAAATACCAATTGAGTGTTAGTGAGTTAGTAGTACAGGTTTTCAGAGAAGGGAGGATCCCTCTACTGGGAACCAAGAGCCAAAATTTCATTTTTGTTCAAGGACGGCATTCTGAATATACTGTGTTATTTCTCTGTTCAAGTCAAACTTTGATATAAACGTTTTAGATGGTGGACTTATCAAATCAATTCAAGTCAGTAAAAAGCATTGGGCTAAGAATACAAGAAAGCCAGAGGTGAATTAAAGATTAACTTCTGCTTAAGTTTACATTCTTTCCAGAAGAAATTTTTGAAGACATCAAAATATAAAGAAAAAAAATTCAGTTATTCAAAAAATATGTATAGAATACTTAGCTTGCCTCAGACATTGTGCTTAGGTGCTGTGGAGATTACAAAAATGAATCAAAAGATTTAATCCAAATGGTATCTAATTCTAACTAAATTCACAGAGAAGTTTAGTTATGTTATTAGGTAGATAGTGATAAGAGCTTTTAAAAGATACCCATGGAGAAGGAAATGGCAACCCACTCCAGTGTTCTTGCCTGGAGAATCCCAGGGACGGGGGAGCCTGGTGGGCTGCTGTCTATGGGGTCGCACAGAGTCGGGCACAACTGAAGTGACGCAGCAGCAGCAGCATAGATATCTGATTAAGAAAATTAATGAGACATAGGTGATCCTGGCTGTTAGTAAATAAACAACAAATGTTGATAGATTTCTCATATTCTATACATGCATGTTATTTTATACTCTACAAAGCACTTTTACACTGTTAGTTCACAGAATTTCCAGGTAACGTACATGATTAGATAAGTCAGGGACTGTGATATGTTAAGTAATTTGCCTAAAGTCATATAACAACCATTAAGCAACTGCCATATAAAAGGATTCTGTGCTATGTGTTTTATTTACAATACTACCATTCATCACAGCCATGAGGATTGGGAGGAAAGTATTGTGATGCCTATTTTATAGACAGCTGTGGCTTTCACAGAAATAGACTGTGAATATCAGAGCCACAACACAGTCACAGATCTTGTAATTGTAATCCAGTGCTCTTTTCACTACAGCATTCAACAGATGGTGAAAATAAATCATTTTCTCAACTTTGGTAAGAAAATATTCAGAAGTTACACTGTTCTGAAATAATCTCAAATTGCATATGCATGCATTGTATTTGTCCTGCTATAAATTGGGACCATGAAGGTGTTAAGTCAAAGCAACCAATTGAAGAATCCAGTTAAGGAGTTTATTTCCATTCCTTTTGGTTCTAAGTGCTCTCAGCATTTCAGTCCTCCAGATATTATTGAGGAATAAGTAATAAAATACTCCTGAGAAGCAGGGACCAGCTGCTGCATCTATATAAGAGCAGCCCTTTGTCCAGTTCAAAACTAGATATGATGAGAATTTAAAAACTGAGAATTGTTACTTTTTTATTTCAAAACTAAAGCCTGAATCCTTGCCAAATATGTAAAGAAATAAAATATTCTCTTAAAGGTATTTTCCTTATCAAATAGTTGATATGCTAACTATTTCTGTATAATTTTTTTCCCTCCATTTGAGATATTTGTCATTGCTTTTCCTAAAACTTAGTTTTTTTTTGATCTTGGGTTCACTCTTTCCCACCCCCTGAATGATATGATAATAAATAGTTTATTTGAAAATAAAGTGATTTTATTTTTAAGTAAAAACATTTGGTAATGTGTACTCCTCTGCCCATTTCCAAAAAAAAAAAAAAAGTAAATGAAAAATGTCTGCTGATGTTGTAATTGTTTTTGATTAGATATGGCTGTGCTGGTGCTGGAAGTAATCACCAAACTTGAACATCTTCCAATTGGTAGAGTTCAGATCAGTGGACTAGCCCAGCTTTCTCCAACCCATCACATCGATGGATTTTTTACCATTGTTTCACCAACATCTAAGAAACTTGGAGAACTCCAGGTAAAAATATCATAATTGTCTGCTACATAAAGTAAAACTTCAGGGGCACAAATATTTGAGTCTGTTTGTAGAATTGGAAGGTACGTGACTCCCAAATACCGTGCAAATACCCACTCCATGCCTTTGTTCTTACCCAATGACTGTTTTGTACTTATTTCCCACGTATCCATATCCTCTCAGTTCTTTGCTGCCCATCTCAAGTTCCAGGAATCCTTCACAGCTCCTCCTGCATTCATTCTTCTCTGTGCTCTCTATTAATTTTATAACATGAATTACATAATCATTGTTCAGTTATAATCTTACATAGTCTCCAAAATCATATATCTGTAGTTTCCTTTTAATTTCCTTTCCTTTTAGTTTATAGATTCCTTGAGAAACAGGACAGTATTTTCTACTTTTCTTTGTTTTTCCCACAGCTCCTAAGGTAGTGCCAAGCAGTAGTAGCTTGTTTGACTCATTTAAGTGGTATCTTTGATGTTCATTCATTGATTCTGCCTACATTTTTTTTTTGATAGTCTGTTATATGCCATTAACTTAGGATACGGAGATAAGAGATCGTCCTTTCAGTTAGTTTTCCAAAGTCAGGTAGGCTGAAATAGAAGAGAGTATCAAATAGAACACAGTGTGATACATATATAGTAAATATACGTACTGGATAGTGGGAAAGAACATAGAAGGGTCCCTTTCTGAGGGAGACTCTGGGAGTTCTTCCTGGAGAACTCTGAATATTCAAATCCTTGAGAAATTTGGTGAGTTTAATACTTTGTCAAATATATTCTAAAATATGGATAGAAATTTAAGCAGATATTTAAGAAAGCAGTTCAAAAAAGAAGAAGAAAGAACATATAACATTACCAGATTTAAGAACTTGTTATAAAACCACAAGCACATAATTGTGTCAAAGGAAGAGAATAAAGTCCAGAAATAGATTTAACTAAATGAAAGAACTTGGGCTTCCCTGGTGGCTCAGTGGTAAAAAATCTGCCTACAATGAAGGAGCCTCAGAAGACTCAGGTTCGATCTCTGGGTCAGGAAGATTCTCCTGGAGGGAGGCCATGGCAAGCCACTCTAGTATTCTTGCCTGGAGAATCCCATGGATAGAGGAGCCTGGTGGGCTACAGATTGTAGGATCACAAAGAGTTAGACACGACTGAAAAAACTGATTTTGCATGCATGCAAGTGAAAGAACTTAGCATTTTCTATACTCTTTATCATATTTTTATTTATAATATTATTGAAAGATAGTGACACCTTATAGTGGTAACTTTGTGGTAAAATGAGACTGGATTACTCCTGCTTTTCTCTTATGGTATAAAATTGCGTCAGACCAGCAAAAACAGTTTGGCATTGTGTTTCAAGAGCCATAAAAATGATCATACATCATTTACCTGAATAATTCTACCGCTGGGGACTTATATTAAGGAAATACCATAAAAATAGGGGAAAGTAATATACTTAGGACTGGTTATGGAAACGCACGTCTAATATTGAAAAAATTCAAACAATTTCATTAGACAATATTAAAACCAAAGTCTATTAGTGGAATATTTTGTTTCCATACAAGATAAGATTATGTAGTTATGACTGTATAGCAACATCGAAAAATTATTTTAGATTGATAACAAAGAGAATTGAAAGTGTACTCACATATATGTGTATGATCAGCGACTAGGGGGGAAAAAACAAGGGAAAATAAAAACAGTTGAAATAGAGAATTCTAGGTGGGTTCTTTTCCTATTTTTTAAAAGATTTATTCATTTATTTTTGAGTGTGCTGGGTCTTCATTCGGAGAAGGCAATGGCACCCCACTCCAGTACTCTTGCCTGGAAAATCCCATGGATGGAGGAGCCTGGTAGGCTGCGGTCCATGGGGTCGCTAAGAGTCGGACACGACTGAGCAACTTCACTTTCACTTTTCACTTTCATGCATTGGAGAAGGAAATGGCAACCCACTGCAGTGTTCTTGCCTGGAGAATCCCAGGGACGGGAGAGCCTGGTGGACTGCCGTCTATGGGGTCGCACAGAGTCGGAAACGACTGAAGTGACTTAGCGGCAGCAGGGTCTTCATTGCTGCACGCAGGCTTTCTCTAGTTGCAGCGAGCGGGGCTACTCTCTAGTTGTGGTGCCCATGCTCCTCACCATGCGGTGGCTTCTCTTGTTGAAGAGAACTTCTCTTGCTGAAGTGGGCTTTTGGTACACGGGCTTCAGTAGTTGCAGCAGTTGTGTGTCAGGGGCTCTAGACCACTGGCTTGGTAGTTGTGGGCACAGATCCAGTTGCCCTGTGGCATGTAGAATCTTCCTAGACCAGAGATTGAACCTGTGTTTCCTGCATTGGCAGGTAGACTCACAACCACTGGGCCACCAGGGAAGTCCTCTTTTCCTATTTAAAAAAATTAGATATAATGCACATGCTATAAAATTCACCCTTTTAAAGTATACAATTCTGTAATTTTTAGTATAGTCATAAGAACGTGCAACCATCGTGATTATCTAATTCCAGAACATTTTTATCACCCCAAAAAGAAACAGTGTACCCATTAGTAGTCATTCCCCTTTTTACTTTCTCCATCTCCTGGCAATCACTGATCTACTTTTTGTCTCCATAAATTACCTATTCTCTGTATTTCGTGTAAATGATGTAATATGTGGCCTTTTGTATCCGGCTTCTTTGACTTAATATAATGTTTTAAAGGTTCATCTATGTTGTAGCATGAACCAGTACTTTATTCCTTATTGTAGCTAAATAATATTCTATTGTATGGATATATCACATGTTGTTTATCCATTCTTCAGTTGATGGACATTTGGATTGTTTCAACTTTCTGACTTTTATGAATAATGCTGCTATGAACATTTGCATACAGGTTTTTTGTGAACAGATACTTTCAGTTCCTTTGTATATACCTTGGTATAGAATTGTGATCATGTGGTAGCTATTTAAACTTTGAGGAACTGCTGGCCTGTTTTCTAAAGTGTTGGATCATTTTTTTCCTCTTATTTGAATGTCAGCTGATAAAATAATACTATATGTTTTTTATTTAAATATCATTGGATTTGTTGGAGAATTGTTTTTATAGACTTGGAGACAGGTCAGATTTTGAAAGATGATAGAATAAGTAAATGAATAGTAATTACAGTGAAGAAGTAGAAATAACAGAGATTTCTATTTTCCAGAGAGAGGTAGTGTAACCTAATGGATATAGCATCAGACTTGGACATGGAAAAATTGGTTGGTGTTCATTTGTAGTCTCTGAGTTTCGGTATCCTATTTTGTAAAATGAAGATAATAACTTTTACCTTATAACCTTGTTGCAGGGATTAAGTGATACAAAAAAAAATATGGAAGCACTTAACATGGTGCTCAGGCATATGAGAGGCACATATAAAATTTGCTTGAATGGTAGAGGAAAAGATTGATGGTGGTAGAATTGAGAAATTTGTTGATACTTGAGAAGAGGAATTGGCACACTTTGCCTAGTGGTCTGAATCTGGCTTTCTAACTGAAAGTTTTCTTATATTTTTAAAGGGTCATTTTAAAAAAGATTGTTCAATACAGCTGAAAATATTTACCCTCTGCCCCTTTACAGAATGAGTTTGCTGACCCTTTGTAGAGAGTAAGAGACCTGATTTGTAGACCAAGAGAAAAGCAAGTGAAGAAAGATACAGAAAATAAAAGAGGGTAATTGAGCAAGGTTAATTATCTAGAAAAGGTCAGTTTTCATTCCAGTCCCAAAGGCAATTTCAAAGAATATTCAAACATACAGTTGTACTCATTTCACACCCTAGCAAAGTAATGCTCAAAATCCTTCAAGCTAGGCTTCAATAGTATGTGAACTTATAACTTCCAGATATACAAGCTGGATTTAGAAAAGGCAGAGGAACCAGTGGTCAAATTGCCAACATCCATTGGATCACAAAACTAGAAAATTCCAGAAAAACATCTACTTCTGCTTCATTGACTACTGTAAAGCCTTTGACTATGTAGATCACAACAAACTGTAGAAAATTCTTAAAGAGATGGGAATACCAGACCACCTTACCTGCCTCCTGCAAAACCTGTATGTAGGTCAAGAAGCAACAATTAGAACCAGACATGGAACAATGGACTGGTTCCAAATTGGGAAAGAAGTACATCAAGGCTGTATAAAAAAATACATCAAGGCTGTATATTGTCACTCTGCTTATTTAACTTATATGCAGAGTACATCATGCAAAATGCTGGGCTGGATGAAGCGCAAGCTGGAATCAAGATTGCTGGGAGAAACATCAATAACCTTAGATATGCAGATAACACCACCCTAATGGCAGAAAGTGAAGAGGAATTAAAGAGCCTCTTGATGAAGGTGAAAGAAGAGAGTGAAAAGGCTGACTTAAAACTCAACATTGAAAAAACTAAGATCATGGCATCCAGTTCCATCACTTCATGGTAAATAGAAGGGGAAACAATGGAAACAGTGACAGACTTTATTTTCTTGGGCTCCAAATTTACTGTGGATGGTGATTGTAGCCATGTAGCTCACTCCTTGGAAGAAAATCAATGACAAATCTAGACATCATATTAAAAAGCTGAGACATTACTTTGCCTACAAAGGTCCATATAGTCAAAGCTAGTTTTTCCAGTAGTCATGTATAGCTGTGAGAGCTGGACAATAAATAAGGCTGAGCACCGAAGAATGGATGCTTTCGAACTGTGGTGCTGGAGAAGACTCTTGAGAGTCCCCTGGACATCGTGGAGATCAAACCAGTCAATTCTAAAGGAATTCAGCCCTGAATGTTCATTGGAAAGACCAATGCTGATGCTGAAGCTGAAGTTTCAATACTTTGGCCACCTGATGTGAAGAGCTGACTCATTGGAAAAGACTCTGATGCTGCAAAAGATTGAGGGCAGGAGAAGGGGATGACAGAGGATGAGATAGTGGGATGGCATCACGGACTCAATAGACATGAGTTTGAGCACAAGCTCCAGGAGTTGGTGATGGACAGGGAAGTCTGGCATGCTGCAGTTATGGGATCACAAAGAGCTGGATGCGACTAAACTGAACTGACGGAAATACAAAAGTGAATTTGCAAAAGAATATCTTAGATGTATAAGATATTAAAAACAGTGAATATTCGTTGGCTCCTCAACCAAGAGGGATTAACATTTCTTAACATTTCTTAAAATATAAATAGGGGGAAAAAGAGATATTAACTGGAATAAGCCAGGTTTGAGAGTCATCCATATTATTCTATGTATCAGTACATCTCTTTTACCGAGTTGTGTTCCATTGTATGAATATTACACAATTTTTATCCATTTGCCTTAGATAAAACAAGGGAGATATCTTTGCCTTGTTCATGGGAGGAAGCATTTGGTCTTTTCACTATTAAATATGTTAGATGCAAATTTTTCATAGATGCCCTTTATCATTGAGAAAGTCCAAGTTTTCTGATGATTTGATCATAAATGAGTATTGTATTTTATCAAACTCAATCGTTGCTAGAGGTTAAAGGTGAGAAGGTATGACTACAAAGGGAGTATTTTAGGGGTGATGCAGGTGTTCCATGTCTTAAATATGATGGTGGTCACTTGCATCTAAACATAGTTTGGCCTTTCTTGTTGGCTCAGCAGTAAAGAATCCACCTGCCAATGCAGGAGACACTGGTTCTATCCCTGGGTCAGGAAGATCCCCGGGAGAAGGAAATGGCAACCCACTCCAGTATTCTTGCCTGGGAAATCTACTCCAGCTAATTTTTGCCACATTGGAATGGGAACCCAGGATTGTTGAAACTTCTAATTTTTTGAGAGAAGCCAAAAATTCAAATTTTTACCTAAAATCTGTTTTTTTAATCACTGTTAAATAATTTTAAAATCTTAACAAATGCTATATTGACCAGCATAAGTCTGAAAAATAGATATACTAGTTTGCTCTCTCTAATACTGATATGTTGTAAATGTAGAAGATGACTGTGGGCAGCCTAGTGCTAAAGAGAGCGTTGAGTCGTTGAGAGAACACTGAATTCTGTTCTTAAGGATATTTTATTACAGATGTGTGAATCATGTGGTATATTCAAGGTATTTGTGGATGGCATGGAATTTAGAAGAGATGTGATATATGGCAGTAGAATGATGGTCTGGCAATGGCACCATAAAGGAATAAGTCAACCTCCCTGTCCTAGCTAGTAAAAGAAGTAGTTTCCTTTGGGGAAACTTTGGGGGAAATGAGGACACTTTAAGAAAGAGATGTTCAGTTAAAGTGTGAAGTGATGAGGTAGTTCGTATCCAATAGACAATCTGCAGGGTTCAGTGAAAGGGTTGTCAAAGGAATGAGCACCAGGGTGAACTTTGACTGGGGTAGAGCATAACTGCTGTGGACTGAAACGAGGATCTGTGAAATGAACACAGGAGTGTATTGGGTACACTGTATGGAAACAGAGGTTAGGAGTGGAGACTGCTTGGACTGGTAGGAATTGCTGGAACAGTATTCTGTTTTAAACCTGCAAAACTTGACTCATGCTTTTTTGTCTGCCTGGAATGTTTTACCTCAGTCCCCACTTGACTTTATTGCTCACTCATATTTAAGGTTCTGAACTCGAGTATTTACTTTTCAGTCCTGGAAGCCATCTCTGGCCCTTCTTCCTCACCTCTTCCCCAAGCCCAGACCCCTCTTTCGTGTTCCTGCAGCACCCAGTTCACATACTTATTCTTAAAACACATCATTTTATATTAAAACTACTTCTTATTAAATTTCCCTACAAGATGGCTTCCCTGGTGGCTCAGATGGTAAAGAATCTGCTTGCAATGCAGGAGACCCAGGTTTAATCCCTGAGTTGGAAAGATCCCCTGGAGAAGGTAATGGCAGCCCACTCCAGTACCCTTGCCTGGAGAATTCCATGGACGGAGGAGCCTGGTGGGCTGTAGTCCATGGGGTGGCAAAGAGTCGGACACTACTGAGCAGCTAACCCTCTGACTTTCACAAGATACTCTGATCCTGTGGGTCAGATTCCATGTTTTATTATCTCTTTGCCCCAGGCAAGTAGCACAGAACTTGGCACTGAACTGATCTCAAAAAATACTTGTTAATTGAGCAAAGGAGCTAGACCAACACCTGTATTTTCATTGTAAAGTAGGTGTGGCAGGTACCTGGACTTGCTTTTTTTCCCCCTCACTGGTAATAGAGACCTTTGAGTTGTTTTGTAACTAGTTCAAATTTTTTAAGGAAAAAGCAAAACTATGACCAGCCAGTAGGTCATTGTTAACGCCAGGGACTCTATCTTTATTCTCAGTGTCTCCTTTGTTTTTAGAATACAGTGGCAGTCTTTTGGCAAGTGATGCATGGTAGGGGACAATTTTCTGACACATTTGGGCAGCCAGGATTTTATGTGATCCTCTTAGAGCAGTGACTGCTTGAAGTATTTATCCCACTGCATTCTGGTCATTTGTAGAAAATCTTGATGAATAGATTTAAAGGACTTTGTGCTACCTGGTTCATGAACAGAGTTCTCATCAAGACCCAGATGTGTTTATTGAGTCTCTGTCTTGACAATTTCTCCACACAAATTACTCCATTGACTTCTTAAAATGTTTGACTTCAATCTTTCATTTTTGCCTTAGGCCGTTTATCATCATGAAACTCTCTTCGGATCCTTTAACAATTCCTTCTGCTCTCCATGTCATTGTAGCCTAACTTTCAACACTGCTCTGCTTTTCTTTGGGAGTACATTTTTCAGTTTCTTCTCTAAAGTTTTGCTTTAGGCTCTGTTTTACTTTTTACTCCCCCATTAGACTTTGTTTAGCTTTTCAGAGAACTGGAGAGTTTTTCAGTAGAGTGCCTGAATTCAATGGAGTGAAATGATGAAGGAAACTTCAAGAAAACTAAAACTTTACATCTTGCTATTCCTTCCTCTTCACCCTGCCTCCTCCCCAGCATAGAACTAGGGCCTTATTTTTCTCAAATGACTAACAATAAGGATGCAACAAGTTGTTTTTTTATTTGTCAGACCATTAGTCATTATTATGCATACTTGATGTGTGCACTAAGTGTGTGCTTATGCTGATTAGTCTACAGAAAAATGAATAAGACAGTCCATGCCTTCGAGAAATTAAAAATCTAATTAGGATAACAAATAAACTGAAAGTACAAATACCTCCTTTAAGCATCTGCTTTTTTTTAATCTTCAAATTAGGATAATATACTTTCCTGACAGAATTATATCATCACATCAGCTTCTCTATGTGAGGAATGTAGCACAGTTTCTGGCCTCTTATAGTATTTAATAAATGGGGGTTATATGAATGGATAGATACAGAGTAAGTTGAAAAATGGAAAACGGAGTGGCCATAACATCTCTGCCTAGACACAAAAAAGTTTTCATAGAGGAAGTAATACTGGAGGAAATCTGCATATAGAGGCATAAAGGAATGAAATATAAGGTAAATTTAGAAAACTCTTAAGTAATTAGTAAATGTAGGAGAGAGAGATGGGGGAGGAGAGCACAGTGAGAAATGAGGCTTCTGATGTAGGCAGGAATTTGAACTTGATCCTATAAGAAATGGTGGTCATTAATTTATATTAAACAGTTTAAAAATTAATCAGTGCTAAAAAATAAAACTTCTAATACATTGCATGTCTCTTTCAGGTCTCACTTGCCCTGGAGCCTTTGTCAGAAACTTATGACAGCTACAATCCTCTTCCTACCACTAACATGACAGAAAATGTGCTTTTATCTGAGCGGGGTTTCAGAGAATATTCTGAAGCAAGCAATACTCAATTTCTGGTCCCATCAAGGATCCATACTACCAAAATTGATGAAAAAGATTTAGCAGCTAATAGCAGTAGGTCAACCCCGCCAAGGTAATTACCACACCTAATACCAATCAGTCTGTCAGCTAACTCCCACTGAATGCATAATTTTTGTCTTTCATTTGAGGTTGCTTAAAAGACTAAAGGTAGTCATTTCACCAAATAAGTATTAAGTACTCACTGTTTCCTGGTGCTGGGCATAGAAATTAATAAGAGGCAATTCCTGTTTTGAAGATGGCTCATAATCTAGTGAGGAGGCCAATACACAGATAAATAAGTATGTCTAAGTCATATAGAGATGCTGTGATAGACGTACAATGAGGGAAAGAGGGAAAAGGCAGTGTTTTATGAAAGGGAATGAAGGAAGAAAGATAGATTTTGATTTTAAATAATTATCAGGCATTTGCTTTGTGTCATGCTCAGCACTGAGCTCTTTGTTTCATTGTCTCACTTTAGCCACAGCCATACCATAGGTAAAACATCTATTATTTATTTCATTTGGGAGATGAAAACAGATTTACAGATTTACAAAGTCTGAGCTACACTGCTATACACCACTTATCCCCTTTCTGTCTCTGATGAAGTATAATGTTACCATAATGGTTAATATACTGCTGACGTTCTCCTTTATTTTAAAACAGGGGGAAAGACCACTTGTACTTTGCAGAGAACTCTGATACAATAAAGGACTCTTTCTGTGGACTCCAGCACCATCTTAATTCAGGACAGAGTTTAGAGTCTGTGACTCTGAAAGGCAAAGCCCCATGGAAGCAGATGTCCCTTCTCAACAGTTCTGAATTCCAACCTCAAATTAGCACAGTTGCCAAGAGTCACAGTGACTCATGCATTCTTTCTTCAAACAACCGCCCTACCAAGGACCTTCTTTCAGGTATGAATATATTTGTGAACTGAGACTAAGCTATATTTATTGGGACTCTGCTCGTTAAGCAACGTACAAAGAGAAGCAAGACTTCTGTTTGAACTAAATAGGCAAATAAAAGTGAGTAATCTTACTAGAGTCTAGAATCTCTAACCATTGAAGGGCAGCTCTATTAAACCACTGAATTATTTCTGAATAATTATTGGGTGCTTATAATTTTAAGTTTAGAGAAAGCCATTTAAAGTGAACCTGAGTATGCAAGAAAAGTCTTTATCACAGAAAAATATTAGTCCTTGTTTTTCCCCAGATAATTCAAAGGGAATAAGAATTTTGTCTCCTCATCAGAATTTACTTATACCATTGTGCAGAGGCTAGTACTAAATCTGTTTCATATTCTGAAAATTGTTGGTTTCACTGGGAACATTCATTGCACAAAAACTGCTAATCTTAAGCCTGGGAGTTAAATATGATTGACAACCAAACAGAAATAGAAAGGAGTAGGTATACCTGTGTAAGAACTTAGTCTGAAATTTTAAAAGAAAATAGCATCTGTATTGGATCACCTCATGTTGGAGAGCAGTATTTTAAAAGCAATTTTGG
This sequence comes from Bos indicus, assembly GCF_029378745.1. Taxonomy (NCBI): domain Eukaryota; kingdom Metazoa; phylum Chordata; class Mammalia; order Artiodactyla; family Bovidae; genus Bos; species Bos indicus. Next base: position 54,026,873 of record NC_091774.1, on the reverse strand, counting down.
TACCTTGTGTTGCACTGCAGTGGTCAGCCATATATCTCTGTGACATCAACAGCATGACATGAATTTGTTGCCATCCTCACAAGTAAAATTTCCAAAGTAGAATATCTATGACAATAGTAGAAAAATATTTTAAATTAAAACTGCTTGGGTACATAATTTACATTAATAAGGATTTTTTTAAATAAAGAAAAACATTGTGTTCATAATTTTTCAACTAAAGTGTCTGTGATCTCCTATTTTTAAAAATATACTCCTATTATAATATTTTATACTTTAATGCAACCTTAGGCTACACTAACGAAGAAAACTGTCCCACTATACTCAGCACTTGTCATCTCACACCTGGAATATTTTGTATAGACCTGGGAACCAGACTTTGAGAACCAGGCTTTCATTAAGCAGTTATTTATTCAGCGCTTATTAAATGCCTGACACTCTTGTAGGTGTGAGGAATACAGCAATTTATTTTTTTTTTAAAGGCCTAAAATCTTACCCTATGGATCTTCTATTCTAGATGGGAACAGATGATAAACTAGGTAAGTATGTAGAGTTAGATGGTGATAATGGCAGTTGTAAAAAATGAAGCAGGGAAAAAGAGGGAATGCTGTTTTATGCATCTTGGCAAAGGAAGGCCCTTTTAAGAAGTTAATATTAAAGATCTAGAGAAGAGTTCCTTCTATGGAGAGTATCTAGACAAGAGTACTGATTTCACATACTAGCATGGTAAGGCTCAAAATCCTTCAAGCTAGGCTTTAGCAGTACATGAACCAAGAACTTCCAGATGTACAAGCTGGTTTTAGAAAAGGCAGAGGAACCAGAGATCAAATTGCCAACATCCGTTGGATCATCAAAAAAGCGAGAGAGTTCCAGAAAAGCATTTACTACTGCTTTATTGACTATGCCAAAGCCTTTGACTGTGTGGATCACAACAAACTGTAGAAAATTCTTAAAGAGATGGGAATACCAGACCACCCACCTGCCTCCTGAGAAATCTGTGTGTAGGTCAAGAAGCAACAGTTAGAACTGGACATGGAACAGCGGACTGGTTCCAAATTGGGAAAGGAGTGTTTCAAGGCTGTATCTTGTCACCCTGCTTATTTAACTTCTATGCAGAGTACATCATGAGAAACGCTGGGCTGGATGAAGCACAAGCTGGAATCAAGATTGCCAGGGGAAATGTCAATAACCTTAGATACGCAGATGAAACCATCCTAATGGCAGAAAGCAAAGAGGAACCTAAGAGCCTCTTGATGAAGGTCAAAGAGGAGAGTGAAAAAGCTGCCTTAAAACTCAACATTCAAAAAACTAAGATCATGGCTTCTGGTCCTGTCACTTCATGGCAAATAGATGGGGAAAAAATGGACAGTGAGAGACTTTATTTTCTTGTGCTTCAAAATCACTGTGGACAGTGACTGCAGCCATAAAATTAAAAGACACTTGATCCTTGGAAGAAAAGCTATAACAAACCTAGAGAGAGTATTAATTAGCAGAGACATTACTTTGCCGACAAAGGTCTATCTACTCAAAGCTATGGTTTTTCCAGTAGTCATGTACAGCTGTGAGAGTTGGACCATAAAGAAGGCTGAACACTGAAGAATGGATGCTTTCAAACTGTGGTGCTGGAGAAGACTCTTGAGTGCCCCTTAGGTAACAGAGAGGTCAAACCAGTCAATCCTAAAGGAAATCAGTCTGGAATATTCATTGGAAGGACTGATGCTGAAGCTGAAGCTCCAATAGTTTGGCTACTTGATGCAAAGAGCTGATTCATTGGAAAAGACCCTGATACTGGGAAAGATTGAGGGCAGGAGGAGAAGGGGGCAACAGAGGATGAGGTAGTAGGATGGCATCACTAACGCGATGGACATGGGTTTGAGCAGACTCCAGAAGATAGTGAAGGACAAGGAGCCTGGTGTGCTGCAGTCCATAGGGTCCCAAAGAGTTGGACATGACCGACTGAACAACAACAACCTAGACTGGGGAAGGAACCACCACGAGATATTTAGCCTTAAGAAAACAGCTAAACAGCTACCATTTATTGAGTATTCGTTATTGCTAGCTACTATGCCAGGTGCCTTATACATATAAACTTAACAAAAACCGAGTGAAGTTGGGATTGTTCGGTTCAGTTGCTCAGTCATGCCTGACTCCTTGCGACCCCATGGACTGCAGCAAGCCAGGCCTCCCTATCCATCACCAACTCCTGGAGCTTACTCAGACTCATGTCCATTAAATCAGTGATGCCATCCAACCATCTCATCCTCTGTCGTTCCCTTCTATTCCCATCTTCAATTTTTCCCAGCATCAGGGTCTTTTCAAATGAGTCAGTTCTTCGCATCAGGTGGCCAAAGTATTGGCATTTCAGCTTCAACATCAGTCCTTCCAATGAATATTCAGGACCAATTTCCTTTAGGATGGACTGGTTGGATCTCCTTGCAGCCCAAGGGACTCTCAAGAGTCTTCTCTAACACCATAGTTCAAAAACATCAATTCTTCAGCACTCAGCTTTCTTTATAGTCCAACTCTCACATCCATACATGACCACTGGAAAATCCATAGCCTTGACTAGATGGACCTTTGTTGGCAAAGTAATGTCTCTGCTTTTGAATATGCTGTCTAGGTTGGTCATAACTTTTCTTCCAAGGAGTAAGCATCTTTTAATCGGATTGTTATCCCTTTTAATGGAATTGTTATCCCTATTTTAAAATGAAGACACGGACTCACAATTAGGGAGTTTCTGTTCTATCAAGGGGGACAGCTGCTGCTTGGCTCCAGTTCATTGTTATCTTAGACTCTAAGGCAAAGTCCTTTGCTTCAGTCCTGTTGTACGTTCATTATTTTCTTAGACCTGCTTTAAAAAAAAAAAAAAAATCAAGAACTCTGCTGGCCAACTGTTCAAGCCAAACAAAGTGTGCCAGGTGCAACCCATGGGTTGCCAATGTGCAAATCTCTTCCATTAGGGTTACTAGAATCATTGGGTTTAAACATAAAACATGACAGATTGTGACTAAGTCTGAGGTAATAGTCCAGTATTCCTACCTGTGAAAAAATGGGAAAGGATAGCTTCAAGAGAGTGAATTCTTTATCACTGATAATGGTCAGGTGTGGGCTGGATAACTTTGTGATGGAACTCTTACAGATGAGATTAAATTGCCAAGTAGACATTTATCTTTAAGATCCCTTCCAACCACAAGACTGTGGAGAATGAAGATTTAAGTGGACCACTTTAGTAAGTAGGTCTAGAGCTAAGGTCATGGAGGATTATAATACATAAACTTAACCACCTTCCTGGTCTTTATTAAAATGACCTTATGAAAGGGGATACAGAGCTAAATTAGTCATCAAGCTAGTATTTATGAAACACTAACTATACATCCTACTTATAAGAGTTGGGATTTAGATAGCAAGGAGTAGGAAAAAAAACAGAAGCTTTATACCTCCCTGTTTAGCAAGGGCTGTGCCCCTGACATGTAAGAAATAAACAAGGGAAACATTTGTCCTAAACTCACTTAAGTGCCTTTCCTCTGTGTTCAGAAAATGATTACTGAGTTGAGGTTCAGGAAGATCCTATGACAGCTTTCTTAGTGTGGGAACCAGCTTCCTCTTACGAAGAGGAGATAAGGTGTTTTTGTTGCCATGCCTTAGACTTTAGAGAAACTTTTCTAAGAGTGCTTGTTTCAAGGAAGAAACCACTTGAAAGCCAATCAAAGGACTGTCCTTGCTCAGATTTGTTCACTTGTTGCCATCAGTGTTTATTTCTTTTTTAAAATCTGCTGTTGGAAAGAATCTTCAGTGCCTGTTCTTATTCAGATGTTAATAACTAATTAAGTCACTCTTAAAATATTACCATTCCAGGGAATATTTTATTTAGCAAAAAATGCAATTCAACAGATAGCTTTTGAGTGCCTATTTTGTGTCAGCCATTGTTTTGAGTTTGGGGTTACAGTGAGAAATGAGTCCCTGACCTTAATGAATTCATTCTAGTAAGAGAAATAGACTCTAAAGCAGATATGGTATAATTATATATGATATATACAACAGTGGAAGTATTTATTAACACATTTAATGAGTGTATATAGTATAATCATGTGTGATATATTACAACAGTGGAAGTATTTATTAAAACATTTAATCAGGGAGGGAAATGGGAAGAAGGTTCAAGAGGGAGGGGACATATGTATATCTATGGCAGATTCATGTTGAGGTTTGACAGAAAACAACAAAATTCTGTAAAGCAGCTATCCTTCAATTAAAAAAATGAATGAAGTGAAAGTCGCTCAGTCATGTCCAACTCTTTGTAACCCCATGGACTATACAGTCCATGGAATTCTCTAGGCCAGAATACTGGAGTGGGTAGCCTTTTCCTTCTCCAGGGGATCTTCCCAACTCAGGGATTGAACCCAGGTCTCCTGCATTGCAGGCGGTTTCTTTACTAGCTGAGCCACAAGGGAAGCCAAAAAAAAATTTTTTTAATCAAATTCCTGATACGTACCAGGCAAAAAGGATACAGAGACTAACAAAAGCCAGTCCATCACCTCAAAGTTGATTGGGTGAGATAAACAATTTTAATACTGCATGATAATTCTTTGATGGAATGGAATACCTAGAACTTTGAGAGTACAAAGGAATTATTGTGTTTAAGGAATTAAAAATAGTTGTGTATGATTAGATCATAAAGTACCAAGACTGTTGTCTCTGGACAATAGTCTGTGTCAGTTTTCCGTGTCAGTAGAAAAACTATTTTTCTACATGGCCCTAAAGTCAAATGAAGTTTATTGTTGACACTTCTTTTCATTAACTACTTTATTCATAAAGCATTTATTGAGTGTCCCTACCTCATTGCTGCTGCTGCTGCTAAGTCACTTCAGTCGTGTCCGACTCTGTGCGACCCCAGAGACGGCAGCCCCTACCTCATTAAAGATCTTTAAACCATATCAAATTAAGCCAAGTATTAACTGGAAACTAAAACAAGGAGGACTTCATGTCATATATCAAGCTTCATTTTCTTTTTTTTAATTAATTTGTTTTAATTGGAGACTAATTACAATATTGTGGTGGTTTTTGCCATACATTGACATGAATAAGCCATGGGTGTACATGTGTCCCCCCACCCCACCCCGAACCCCCCTCCCACTTCCCTCCCATCCCATCCCTGCACTGGCTTTGAGTGCCTTGTTTCATGCATCAAACTTGGACTGGTCATCTGTTTCACATATGGTAATATACATGTTTCAGTGCTGTTCTTTCAAATCATCCTGCCCTCGCCTTCTCCCAGAATCCAAAAGTCTGTTCTTTATATCTGTGTCTCTTTTGTTCTCTTGCATACAGGGTTGTCGTTAACATCTTTATAAATTCCATGTATATGCGTTAGTATACTGTATTGGTGTTTTTCTTTCTGACTTACTTCATTCTGTATAATAGGCTCCAGTTTCATTCACCTCTTTAGAACTGACTTAAATGCATTCTTTTTAATAGCTGAGTAATATTCCATTGTGTATATGTACCACAACTTTCTTATCCATTCATCTGCCAGTGGACATTTAGGTTGCTTCCATGTCCTGGCTATTGTAAACAGTGCTGAAGTGAATATTGGGGTACACGTGTCTCTTTCAATTTCTGGTTTCCTCGGTGTGTGTTTGCCCAGCAGTGGGATTGCTGGGTCATAAGGCAGTTCTATTTCCAGTTTTTAAGGAACCTCCACACTGTTCTCCATAGCAGCTGTACTAGTTTGCATTCCCACCAACGGTGTAAGAGAGTTCCCTTTTTCCACACCCTCTCCAGCATTTATTATTGTTTGTAGACTTTTTGATGCAGCCATTCTGACCAGCGTGAAATGGTATTTCATTGTGGTTTTGATTTGCATTTCTCTGATAATGACTGATGTTGAGCATCTTTTCACGTGTTTGTTAGTCATCTGTATGTGTTTGGAGAAATGTTTGTTTAATTCTTTGGCGTATTTTTTGATTGGGTCATTTGTTTTTCTGGTATTGAGCTGCTTGTATATTTTGAAGATTAATTCTTTGTCAGTTGTTTCATTGCTATCATTTTCTCCCATTCTGAAGGCTGTCTTTTCACCTTGCTTATAGTTTCCTTCATTGTGCAAAAGCTTTTGAGTTTAATTAAGTCCCATTTGTTTATTTTTGCTTTTATTTCCATTACTCTGGGAGGTGGGTCATAGAGGAGTCTGCTGTGATTTATATCAGAGTATTCTGCCTATGTTTTCCTCTAGGAGTTTTATAGTTTCTGGTCTTACATTTAGATCTTTAACCCATTTTGAGTTTATTTTTGTGTATGGTGTTAGAAAGTGTTGTACTGTAGTTTCATTCTTTTACAAGTGGTTGACCAGTTTTCCCAGCACCACTTGTTAAAGAGATTGTCTTTCCTCCATTGTATATTTTTGCCTCCTTTGTCAAAGATAAGGTGTCCATAGGTGCGTAGATTCATCTCTGGGCTTTCTATTTTGTTCCATTGATCTATATTTCTGTCTTTGTATAGAAAGCTTCTATAACCAGATTTGCAGTGCTAGCAGATCATGTTTTCTTCATCCTTTCTCATTGAATAAACAAGATAACTATTTTCTGGCTGAATCCCAAAGAGGTTTTTTTAAAAAATAAAAATGCATACAGTGATTTCTGAATGGAATATTGTATAGCCGTTATTTATATAGAAAAAAAGTTAATGCATATTGTTAAGTGAAAAGGCAGTTATAAAACAGAATACATAATATGCCATTTTTGCAAAAAAAAAAATTTATATATATATGTATACATACACATACCTGTACAGGGATATGTATGCATAGATTAAAAACTATACAGAATATATCAAAATGTAAATCAGTATTCATGGGTAGTACCATTAATGGGAATATTAATTTTCTATTGTTATGTAACAAGTTACCACAAACTTAATGTCTTAAAAATAATACCCATTTATTAGTCACAGTTCTATGGATCTGAAGTCCAACAAAGTATGGTTGGGTTTTCTGCTTAGGTCATCTTAGGCTAAAATCAAGTTGTCAGCCCAGCTAAATTATCATCTGAAAGCTCTGGGTGGGGCTGGGGGGGGGGCGGGAATTCACTTTCAAGTTCATTCTTGTTGACAGAATCCAGTTCCTTGCTATAATAGGACTAAGGTCCCATATCCTTGCTGGCGGTCAGCCAGGGTCCACTCTTAAGCTCCTAAAGGCCATGTGCATCTCCTGCCATGTGGCCATCTCCATCTTTAAGACAGCAGTGATACATTGCATCCCTCTCATGCTTTAAATCTCTGACTTCATATCCTGAAAACAGCCAGAGAAAACTCCGCTTTATAATGGTTTGGGACAACCAAGATAATCTCCCAATCTTAAGGTAGATCGATTTGGAAACCTAATTACTTCCATAAAATCCCTTTACAACATTGTCTAGATGAGTAATTCACTAGGAAAAGGCATTTGTATACCAGTGGCTGGAAATCTGAGAGGAACTGTTTTAGAATTCTACCTACATCATTTCTCAGCCTTTTGGCTAAGATCAAGTGAAGAATTCTGCATACCATAATTGGTAACCTTTATTTTTCTTTAACTTATATATTCACATAACACATTTCTGCTTTATTGACTGTGCCAAAGCCTTTGACTGTGTAGATCACAATAAACTGTGGAAAATTCTGAAAGAGATGGGAATACCAGACCACCTGACCTGCCTCTTGAGAAACCTATATGCAGGTCAGGAAACCACAGTTAGAACTGGACATGGAACAACAGACTGGTTCCAAATAGGAAAAGAAGTACGTCAAGGCTGTATATTGTCACCCTGCTTATTTAACTTCTATGCAGAGTACATCATGAGAAACTGGGCTGGAAGAAGCACAAGCTGGAATCAAGATTGCCAGGAGAGGTCCATTTCTCCATCAGCCTGAGAGGACATCGTGGTTGAGCCGTCGAGAAGGAAAACTGCCATGTCCACTGCTTTGGCAAAACCTCAGATGCATGGCCTCCTGGCCAAACGTCTGCAATTTCATATTGTTGGAGCATTCATGGTCTCCCTGGGGTTTGCAACTTTCTGTAAGTTTTCTGTGGCTGAAAAAAGAAAGAAGGCATATGCAGACTTCTACAGAAATTATGATTCCATGAAAGATTTTGAAGAGATGAGGAAGGCTGGTATCTTTCAGAGTAAAAGTGATTTGGAATATAAAGAATTTCTTTGGGTTGAGTTCCTTGGAAGTTTGTCACTTTCCTGTGTTCCTGAACTATGAAACTATGACTATCTGGGGTGAGAAATAGTCTCTCAATAATGGCACCCCACTCCAGTACTCTTGCCTGGAGAATCCCAGGGACGGGGGAGCCTGGTGGGCTGCCGTCAATGGGGTTGCACAGAGTCGGACACGACTGAAGCGACTTAGCAGTAGCAGCAGCAGTGGACCAAAAAAAAGATTGCCGGGAGAAATATCAATAACCTCAGATATGCAGATGACACCACCCTTATGGCAGAAGGTGAAGAGGAACTCAGAACCTCTTGATGAAAGTGAAAGAGGAGAGTGAAAAAGTGGGCTTTAAAGCTCAACATTCAGAAAACGAAGATCATGGCATCTGGTCCCATCACTTCATGGGGAATAGATGGGGAAACAGTGGAAACAGTGTCAGACTTTATTTTTTTCGGCTCCAAAATCACTGCAGATGGTGACTGCAGCCATGAAATTAAAAGATGCTTACTCCTTGGAAGGAAAGTTATGACCAACCTAGATAGCATATTCAAAAGCAGAGACATTACTTTGCCAACAAAGGTCCGTCTAGTCAAGGCTATGGTTTTTCCAGTGGTCATGTATGGATGTGAGAGTTGGACTGAAGAAAGCTGAGCTCCGAAGAATTGATGCTTTTGAACTGTGGTGTTGGAGAAGACTCTTGAGAGTCCCTCGGACTGCAAGGAGATCCAACCAGTCCATTTTGAAGGAGATCAGCCCTGGGATTTCTTTGGAAGGAATGATGCTAAAGCTGAAACTCCAGTACTTTGGCCACCTCATAAGAAGAGTTGATTCATTGGAAAAGACCCTGATGCTGGGAGGGATTGAGGGCAGGAGGAGAAGGGGACGACAGAGGATGAGATGGCTGGATGGCATCACTGACTCGATGGACGTGAGTCTGAGTGAACTCCAGGAGTTGGTGATGGACAGGGATGCCTGGCATGCTGCGATTCATGGGGTCGCAAAGATTTGGACATGACTGAGCGACTGAACTGAACACATTGAACATATGATGTTTCAGGGTTTTTGGGGTTTGAGTTTTGAGTTTTTAAGCTATATGTTGAATTCTTTATACTAAAAAATGTTGAATGTTTATGGACCTGTTTGGGGGGTTTTTTGGCCTGACTACCGTATCTTTTTTATTTTTAGAAGCTATAAAAAACTCTAGATCAAAATACACAAGCACTTGATATCTAAACTTAATTTACCTCCTAAACAACTGTGAAACCTCAAGAAAATAATAATTCTTCTCAGTATTCCTTGAAATAATGCCAGTGGTCCTAAGCTTTTAAAAAGTCTAAGAAAAGGTGGGGTCATATATGTATAGTGATGTAGAGTCATCCTGGTTATACTGCATGATATATTGGGCAAGTTATACATCCTCTGTGCCTCAACTTTTTCATCTGGAAAATGAAGGAAATAATAGTACCCATTTCAGAGGATTGCTGGGAGGGTTAAATCAATTCTTAGGAGCGCCCAGGAAGTGGTAAGGGTTCAGTAAATGTTATCCACTATAATTGTTGTTACTTAAGGATGGGAAGATTATTTTACTAAATTTATTATGTACAGCCACCAGTTGGAAGAGTCAATGTATGTATATAACAACTGCAATAAGGAGGTCAGTCTCTGTGGAATAGAGAGACTCCATTCAGTGCTGTAATGCCAACATCTAAAACAGTTCACATAATAGAAGCTCAGTAAAAATTTGTTGTAAAATGAATGTCCTCAAGGGATTCTCAAGCTAGTGGGGAAAGTACACAAATAAGCAATTATAGTACACTATAGTAAGTTGTGTGATATAATAGATTGTACTATATATATTATATATATATATGTAGTATATATTCAGGGGCTGAATATTGCAAATATTTCTGCTGGATTTAGATTTCTTGTGTTCTGCTTTTGCCCTCTTCAGCTCTGTTAGAACAAGGCAATAAACTGCGTAATGCCATGGTGATTTCTGCAATGAAATCAAGTCCAGATACTAGCATGTTGTTGGAAGAAGTTCATCCTTCTATGAAGGAAGATTTACTTAGAACATCATCACAGTAAGTTATGGGATAAACATGAATTCCAATAGTTCATTTCTTAATAGTTGTTAATGTGTCTTTTTTGTCAAGATACGGACTAAATAATCTTGGAAATGTTCAGCAAGTAATTTTTTAATGTGGTGGGAAAGAAGCCTAAACTAGGAGTTAAGATACTCAAAATCTAGACCTAGGACTGACACTTGCAAAATATGTAAATGGCTAAATTCTTGATCTTTCTCAACCAGCATGCTTGTATATAAAATGGGTATATTTTTTCCTCCCTCTCTTACATAAATGAAATGAGATTCTAATGTAGGAAAAGGCTTTGTAAATTGTGAAGTTTTATATATATTTAAGGTAAAGTCTAAAACATTTCAAGTCTTCCATGTTGAACTGTCTCCATGTATACTTCTCAGCTCATTAAATTCTGATTTAGATTTTCACATATGTTAGCCAGTGAAAACATTTTTTTCCTTCCTTAGAATCAAAGCCTTATCTAGGAATCAAGTTAAAGACCACGTTGAAGATCACCTCCTCCCTCCAACTGAGAAACAGGAAAATTGGAAACATGATGCAAAGGCTGATACCAGAGCCATACAGCTGCTGTTGGGCAGGTAAGAGCTCTTAACTCTCTTTTCTTTAAAATTTGTCCTCCAATTTATTGTGTATATTGTTAACAGATTTATCTTCCTAAAGCAACAACATTTCTTTTGAACAACTAAGTCATTCCCTTATTCATTACATATTAAATCATTATTTATTATCTACTAAATAAAAATCCAATCTTTAGCCTTTTATTCTTAGCTTCACTTATAGAATGGTCTCCAGTCTACCTTTCCATTCTTATTTCTCACCTGTTTCCTTAACACCAGTGTCAGCAGTGTATAATGAAAAGAACATGGATTTTAAATAGACACAGTTGAAATTTGGGGTCTATCTCTTATTACCTATATGGCCTGTACAATTAGGCAGGAAAAAAAAATAAAAGGGTTCCAAATTGGGAAGGAAGAAGTAAGACTATTCACAAATGACATGATCAGGTATGTAAAAAATCCTAAAGAATCCACTGTGAGACAGATTGCAGGATAACATGATAAGTCAATTATACTTCTATTTACTTGCAGTGACCAATCAAAAAATAAGATTAAGGGAATTCCCTGGTGATCCATCAGTTAGGACTCAGGACTTTCACTGCAAGGGCTAGGGTTTGATCCCTGGTCAAGGAACTAAGATCCTACAAGCCATGCAGTAAATAAATAAATAAAATTAAGAAATAATTCCATTTATAATAGCATTGATAAGAATAAAATACAAATAAATTTAACTGAAGAAGTTTAAAACATAACTGCAAATTGTTGAAAGAAATTAAAGGAGGTCTAAATAAACGGGGAAAATCTCATGTTCATGAATCAGTACAGTCCCTGTCAAATTCATGGCCGACTTCTTCATAGATATTGGCAAGCTGATTGTAATTACTGTGAAATTACAGGGTACCC